>NW_027468859.1:35147390-35149890 GCF_046254945.1 Alosa pseudoharengus | reverse complement strand
CGCGAGGAGGCCGGGGGAATGGTCGCCGAGTCCTCGACTCCGCAGGCCAGGGAGGCCGAGGGCGGGCTGGCCGAGATGTAAACGGTGGGCTGGCTGCGGCTCAGGCCCGACGCGCCGATGGAGAGCGGGGTGGTGGAGCCGCCCAGCGAGGACGAGGAGGCCGGGCAGGAGGAAGAGGACGAGGAGGAGGAGGAGGAGGACGTGCGTAGCACGGCCGCGGCCGCCGAGTTGCTCCGCTGCGGCGACTCCAGCTTGATCTCGATCTGGTTCTTGCGCGGGCCCGTGGAGATGTTCTGGATGTTGTACTGGCTGTAGGAACAGGACGAGGGCAGGCCCGAGGCCGAGCAGGCGGCCGAGTTGGAGGAGGAAGGGCACGCGGCGCCTGCGGAAGAGGAGGCCGATGATGAAGCGGAGGAAGAGGAGGAGGAAGAGGAGGCTCCCTGGGCCCCGGTGGCGGAGATGCCCTGCAGGAAGGACGGCGCCTGAGGGTTGGTGGGCGAGCTGATGGGCATGTAGACGTGCGAGGTCTGGTGGCCCTGCTGCGACTGGTGCTGTGAGGTAAGGTTATGTGGCAGCCCCCCACCACCACCACCACCCCCACCACCACCTCCTCCTCCTCCTCCTCCACCCCCGCCGCTCCACGAGCCCCCGGTCAGGCTGGAGGGGTGACTGCTGATCTGGTAGATCTGCTGCTGGGGCTGCGAGGTGGGGCTGTACTGCGCGCGGGCTGCCCCAGGCTGCTGCTGCTGACCCTGCTGACCCTGCCGGACCGTGCCGGGCCCGGGCCCACTCACGTAGGGCCGGATGTAGATGGAGTTGCCCCCGGACGGGCTGTTGAGCCCGGCCTGTGGCCCGCCGTGGATGTGCAAGGACGTGGGCGTACTGCGTCCCGTCTGGATGTTGGGGGCCAGCGTGACGGTGATGGGGTTGAAGCGCGGGGCCTGCGGCCCCCCCATGGCGTGCACTTTGCTGCCCATCGGGTAGAGGCCGAGGTGCTGGGGGGGCTGGGGCTTGCGCGTGGATGGCTCCATCCCGCCGAAGACGTTCAGGCTGGCGGGGATGGGGATGTGCGGGGGGGCGGACTGCGGCTCGTGGGCCTGGGCGTAGAAGGTGGCGTGCGTCTGCGGGGAGCTGGACAGGGGCCCCTCGCTCAGGCTGTGGGACAGCGCTCGGCTGCCGTTCATCCTCGGAACGCCGGCGCTGTTGCTAGGCACATGCTGGCACTGGCGGCCCAGCGTGAGTTGAGTCATGTGATTGCGCAGGCGCGCCAAATTGGGCTCGTCGCACGCGGGGGAGCTGACGGAGGACGAGGGGGAGAGGCTGATGTTGCCGTCGTTGTACAGGTATCCCGGGCTCACCTGAGACAGGTACTTGCAACAGGCATCCAAGTTGTTGTTGTTCTGGGGGAGGAAGGACACAAACGATTATGGTTGAAAAAGGAACAAACAGGAATTACCTATTACTAGGAATTTTCAGCCAGCACAAACATTTCTGATGGACTATCATCACCTGTGTTGCCTGTTTGCACAGACTCACTCGGTTGGGTGTTACACCTACTGAATGAGCATGCTAAAATGCTGAATGAATGAAGAAATGAAATGTGTGTCAAAGTTGAATAAAGAGTTGCCCCATTGGTCATCAACAAGATATTTATTGTCAAGAGTGAACACGAAAGGAGCAGAATAGAACAGGAAATGTTGTTGCTGACGCTCCACCGGTAAACAAATGTGCTGGCTGAAGAGCCTTCCGTGGCATACAGTATAGTCTATTGGGCTGAAGAGCCTTCCATGGCATACAGTATAGTCTATTGGGCTGTTGTCTTCCGTGGCATACAGCATACAGTATAGTCTATTGGGCTGTTGTCTTCCATGGCATACAGTATAGTCTATTGGGCTGTTGTCTTCCGTGGCATACAGTATAGTCTATTGGGCTGTTGTGTTCCGTGGCATACAGTATAGTCTATTGGGCTGTTGTGTTCCGTGGCATACAGTATAGTCTATTGGGCTGTTGTGTTCCGTGGCATACAGTATAGTCTATTGGGCTGTTGTCTTCCTGTTGGGTAAAGTCCTATTTTCTTACTATCGCTCATTTCAACACATGTGCTTTTTCAGGGAGTGTAATGCAAATCTACGACTCTGGGGACTTTACATTGGTGGTTTCCGCTCAACGCAAATCAGATCCCTGTTTATGTGAGTCAAGTGCTTGTTTTTGCTGCACAACAGCCCCAATAACAGCCCTGTCAATAACACCCTGTCTACGAGTCCCTCTCAGACATTGCCACGAGCTCTGAGACACACACACACACACACACACACATACATGCTGTGACTTGTTTCTGATTTTCCTTGTGTCAGCCAGAACAAACATTGCAGGACTCCTTTAAACTCTTCCAGAGGGAAATCTGAGGCAAACACACACACACACACACACACACAGACACACACGCACACACACACACACAAAACCAGCGTTAAGCGCCGTTGGCAGGCCGAGCGTGGCC
>NW_027468859.1:35134890-35142390 GCF_046254945.1 Alosa pseudoharengus | reverse complement strand
GGGGGGGGGGGGGGGGGGGTGCTTGTTGGTTGGTATTCGACATTCGGCATAGTGCATGGGCATACACTCTTTCTTCCATAACAATGCAAGCTAATGTCTCTGATGGACCCAATATGTATTACTTTGCTGTACATCTCACCAATATCCAGGGAGCTCAGGTTTCATGTCAAAATTAGGCAAAGGAAACACAACAAGAGGCATCAACTGGCCAATTACCCCGTCTGGCACCATAATATGGTATAGAGTTGCTTAGGATATGACAAAGAGGAAGCACAACAAAGAAAAACAATCAAACGTCACAACAATAGCTTCAGTGAAGATGTCGTAGATACCGTAGAAATGAATTTCATCGAGTGTTATGGGTATTCCTGCAGTTCAATAGAGAGCAAAATAAAAAACATGTTTTGCAGGTCCTCCTGAGGAGGAGAGTGTGTGTGTGAGTGTGTGTGTGTGTGTGTGTGTGTGTGTGTGTGTGTGTGTGTGTGTGTGTGTGTGTGTGTGTGTGTGGGCGACTGGAGGGGGGGAAACAAGAGAGGACAGGAGAAGACATGGCCAGATCAAGAGGCAAGACTCCCACACAGGGGAAGTAGTCAAGAATCTCAGAGGAAAACAGAGCCCTGTCTGGCAGCCATCCAGACAGCAGACATGCACAGAGACGAGCGACACACCTCAGGTCTCAGCAGACATGCACAGAGACGAGCGACACACCTCAGGTCTCAGCAGACATGTACAGAGACGAGCGACACACCTCAGGTCTCAGCAGACATGCACAGAGACGAGCGACACACCTCAGGTCTCAGGGGCTACACTGTGCAGTGTCCAGAGTGGGCTAGAGCAGCCTGCCTGCTAACTGGACTCAACTTCATAGCCACTGGCCTATCTGCATGTAGCAGCACCCTGGGTGAAGGTGAGCAAAGCCATTCCCAAAGTCCAAGTACAGACCTTCCCCCCCCCCCCCACCACACACACACACACCCAGATCTCTGCCACGGGCCTCCTGCTAGAGTGCCGAGGTAGCAATTTAGAGAAGGCTGCCTCTCTAAAGGGGTCTGACTCAGGCCCCAGGAGTGGAGGTGTAACAAGCTTTAAAAAGAGCAAACAGAATCATGAGGGGGAGAGAGAGAGAGAAAGAGAGAGAGAGGGAGGTAGAGAGAGAGAGAGGGAGGGACACAGGGTTGAAAACAAAGAGTCTTATTGCTCCTCAGTGCTGTTATTCCTGAAACCGTCACATTGACCCGCTGCTCCACAACACAACATGTGAATAGACTCATTCAGTGAACTCATTCAGAGAGACACACATACACACACACACACACACACACACACACACACACACACACACACACACACACACACACACACACGTACGTACACACACACACACACACACAAAAATCCCCTGACTGGGTTTGCGGGAATAGGGACTGCATGACTCACAGTCTTCGAGAGAAGAGATGTTGCAAAGCGGCCTGCTCTGGTTGCCCCTCCCTCCGCAAGGTGCGCCGCCCCCCTGAAAGCTCTCGCTACGGACCGCGGCTGGGGACTACTCACCGGCGGTCCCCCAGAAAGCTCTCGCTACGGACCGCGGCAGGGGACTACTCACCGGAGGTCCCCCAGAAAGCTCTCGCTACGGACCGCGGCAGGGGACTACTCACCGGAGGTCCCCCAGAAAGCTCTCGCTACGGACCGCGGCAGGGGACTACTCACCGGCGGTCCCCCAGAAAGCTCTCGCTACGGACCGTGGCAGGGGACTACTCACCGGCGGCCTCCAGCTCCCTCCCCTCGCTAAACATTTACTCAGCCTATATTTTTTCGAGGACGTTTTTAAACACCAGCAATCAATGAGTATTTAGCCGGCCTGTAAATCTGCGCACTTTCGAGTGCGGTCGAGGGCTCGCTAAAGTCAGATTTTCCGCGTGCGCGGAGCAGCGGCCGCAGTAAAATTCGCAGCTCAGGTTAAGCGGGAGCTTTCGAGAGCTTGCAGGTCCTGAGGTGTAATTGTATCTGCGTTTGGGGGGATCGCATGCCCTGAGCTACGTGACCCACCACCCTCCCTCAGGCCTCGGCCCCAAGCTTCCCCCCTCCCATCTGCGGAAAAAAAACCCTGAGGCCCCTTTCAGGCTCAAGAAATAGCCCCTCACCCACCCACGGAACTCTCTTCCCATCCACTCTGCAGTCCAAAATGTTGAACCAAGCACTTCATGGATGCACAGATGTATGACCACCAACGGTGCTCTGGGGTGCAGTGGTTAAACGCATCACAAAAGGGGCGAAATCCAAAGCGCTTATGTGAGGTCTGCAAGTGAGCCTTTATATCAGTTGGGCTGGAACCCTTTAAATTGGAACCGACGGGTTTTCACTGCAGGAGACCCCCGTGAATTCTGAGATTATTTATTTTCCAAAAAGGTTTGAATAATGGGTATTGTCATAGATTTAGTTTTACATCAGCAATGCAAACCATGATTTGGGCAACACTGTAGAGTCATGAACTTTTAGAATCACTGAAGTAGAGTTTTGGAGTGTTCTCATAGCAGGATCCATGGCAACCAATCACCAACCTCAAAGCTTTTCTTCTGATCCCCAACCAGCTAGCTGGTGATCACAATGGGTTAGAAGTGTGAATATGAGTGTCATGGATAAGAAATCCCCCCAACAATCCCCAAATGCTTTTTGAGTCTGCTGTCTTAAACTAGTTGACCCACCCACCTGATGTGTAAATCCAAATAAACTTCTTTACCAAGCCTGTTTTCTTTCACTTCTGTGACACTGCTCACCTTTGCACATTTCTGACAAGTCATCAGGCATAAATCTTGGTCTCATACTGATCACTGAAACTTCCTGTTCACTGGCATCTTTGCAAATTCCATACAAAAGCTTCATTCAAAAGACGGCAGCTAAAGTTATCAAGTAAGGGATAATGTATAGAGCGCCGGTCATTATTGGGAAAATAAGTCCTGACAGGGCGAACCGGACCCCGACGCGCAGCGGAGGGGTCTTGTTCCGCCCTGAAGGGACTTATTTTCCCAATAAAGACCAGCGTTCTATACGTTATCCCGCTTATTACACGGCTATTTGCCAAAACGAAACAATAAACTACCCACGATGTGACTCTTTAGCCTACATAGCCTAGGCTATAGCCTATTTGTTACCGTTTCATCGTGGCTTTTGGTGAGAAACAAATAGTTCGACAACAGCACACGCTGAACTTGAATCAAACATTCTTTAGAACACAGCTGATCAACCGTCTGCTTTCACATTTGAATGAAGTTCCAGTCCTTGTGATATGAAAGACGTGAAATAGAAGCACAAAGCCCATTTTCCTTGACAGCGGTCTGTTATACTTAGCAACGGTCTATTATTGAGAATTAGCAGACCACCGAACGTTGGAAAGGCCCATTCAAGTGAATGGAGCATTCTGCAGCATTATGAAGAGCCGTGCAATAACCACGCTTAACGCTCTGCTCCCATCACTTCCATCTTTACTCAGCTGTACTGGCTACAAGTCCTGTCCTGTCCACATTTCAAACACCTGCTTCTCACTTTCCAAGCCCTGTAGAACCTTGTGTGTGTATACCTTATGAACTAGTGAACTCTCCTTCGCCTGCTCAGGTCTTCTTGCAATAACCGAACGTTACCTACTGTCCCTCAAACCAGACTTTCCACTTTGGACGTCAGCTTTCTCAGTGTCATGGTCATTTAACTCGATCCCTCCATAGCTACTCTTCTTCAAATCCAATCTAAACACTTTTTGTCTTTCTTCTTCTTGGACATTTCCCTTTCTTTCCTTCCTCTCCACGCGACCTTGGATTTGAGAAAACCCATCTCCGGCATACAAAAGCCTGCATCCAAGGTCCTCCTGATGGCCACCGGGCGCCTGTTCTGGGGTACCGTTCAAGATCGATCAGTAGAGCCGCTACTTTCACTTTCCAAAAACCACAGTCCTCTCTGCTGGCTCTCCGATGGGCCTACTTCATGAGGTCGATCCTTGTGAGCGGTCAGTGGCTCAGGGGACCTGGCTACACTGGGCAGGTGCTCTACCGCTCACAGAGCTTCCAGTGTGACTGCAGGCACAGCGGCTGCCTCGCCGCGCGGAATGTGGAACCGCTCCGCGGACCTGCAAAGCTTAAACAAATAAAAGGCACTAATTGGCAGTGGACGTTAGGAGGCCCGCTGGCAAGCACCCCAGTTGTCCCACATGGCCCAACAAACACACACACACACACACACACACACAGACACACACAGACACACACACACACACACACACCGATCCATACACAAAGACTCACACTCACAAGAGGGCCACAAAAAACAAGGCAGCCCAGTTAAAGGTGCCACTCCATGCCCTGGCCCAGGCAGGCTTACTGGCCTCCAGTCCCTCCAGCAGGAAATTGTTGGTCTAATCCCAAGTAGAGCACAGCTGCACCTGAGAGTCTGTGTCTCCGGCCAAACTGACAATAACAGCCACACCATTGGCCACTGATTGAGCTTAGGGCTTAACATACTTTCACACTCCTCTTGATCTTTCTTTTCCGTTTTAACCTGTGATAGTGGATTGATGCGATGAGGGTAATTTCATTGTATTGAACTATGCCATTATTTGGACAGATGATTCTTAATAACTTGAATTTACTTGATGAGTTTACCATAAAATTGTTCAAACTATCTATAAAAAGAGCAACTTTGGATTATAACGGCACTGATTTGAGTCAGTGATTCATTAGAATGTAATTTAATGTACTGTATAACTTCATGGTGAAAGTATTCACCAGAGTGTCCAGTTCTGTAGAGTTGTGGTGCAGACCACCTTGGGTAGCTCAGCTCAGTGCTCTGGAGTGGTGTACCTCAGATTGCAGCTAGGATGGAAACATGCTTAAGACTAATCCAGGAAGGAGGAATGCACTGTGGCACTCACTCTCCTCCAAGAAAACACACACACACACACTTACACAGAAACACACACACACACACACAGACACACAAATACACAGAAAAACACAAAAACACACACACAAATATATACAGAAACACCCACCCACACAGACGCACACACACATTTACACATGCACAGGCACAGAAACGCGCGTGCACACACACTCACACACACACACACACACACACAGACAGACAGAGACACAGACAGACACACGCACACACACAAACACACACACACACACACGGACCCACACACACACACACACACACACACACACACACACACACACACACAGACGCACACACACACACAGAGCGCCTGGCAAAAACAAGGAAAACCCGACCTGGCCACAGCACATTGGACCCATTCTTCTTTCATATAGCCATGAAGCAAGTATTTGGTGAGGTTTGCAAAAAGTTCCGACTCGCATGGAAAGTTGAGCAAAGGCATCCGGCCTTATCACACAAAACAATATTTACACAGTCAAAGTACCTCTGGAAGATTCTCCCACTGAATCAAAACGCTTTTTCACCACATAAATGTCACCGAGATGCTTCGAAAACCACCGCAGGGGGAAAACAATGAGACGACTTCAGAGGCCGGAGATGAGTGTTGCGAGTTCCATCGTCTCGTTCACTGTGTGTGTGTGTGTGTGTGTGTGTGTGTGTGTGTGTGTGGTGCGAGTCCCCTTCCCAGAGGCCTTCCTGGCACCGCTCTCCCAACAATAACAACATCTGAGAATACATTGTTACCAGAAGAAAAGAAAGAGAGAAAGAATCCCATGCTACTCTGACAATAGGCATTATGCGATACGAGGGAGCCTATCTTTCCCATCTTTTGTGTTGGCAAACGGTTCCTGCATCCACCTCTGAACCAGATCCGATCAGTTCAGAGTGGTTTTCTCTGGGGCACTGGATGGGGCGTGGTGGAGCAGAGTGGCCAAGTGTGGTCACAACTGTCGCTTGCTCATGCATGCGCTTCCAGCGAAAGCGAGGAATCCTGTCCCTCTGTCTCTCTCGCCAGCTGAACCGTTGGCCCTAGATAGACTACAAAAACAATTTGGAGACAGTCAACAACTGACACTTAGTGAATCATGCAGGTCTGTTGCAATCCTCATACTGAATTACTTGTACTGGCAGGTTCCATAAACAAAACTCCTGATGGCAGACAGAGCGAGAGAGAGAGAGAGAGAGAGAGAGGGAGAGAGAGAGGGAGAGAGAAAGAGAGAGAGAGAGAGAGAGAGAGAGAGGGAGGGAAAAAGAGAGAAGGAGGGAGAGAGTGTGGGTGCAGTAAACACAGATATTAAATAGGCTTATTGTGTTTCTCACTGCACCATAGCCTACTTGAATCCACCTAGCTACACAGGGTAGATGGTGTACACACACACACACACACACACACACACACACACACACACACACACACACACACACACACACACACAGCAATAATGACCTGATTTTGTCACTAATAGCTATCTGCACTGGATGTTTAATAAGAGAGCTAAATGACTGTTGGAGTGATGCTGTTTTCAAATGTAAGGGGAGTGGGTGCCCATGCTGCTTTATGTGCAGAGCTCCTCATTGTAAAAATAAGTGTGGGTGTGTGTGTGTGTGTGTGTGTATATGTGTGTGTCAGGGCTCCAGACTAACTTTTTGCACTGGTTGCACTGGTGCGCATAACTTTTTTTCTTAGGTGCACCAGCACAAAAGTTAGGTGCACCCAAATGTTCAACCACATCGCATTTAACACCGCAGCAGGTTCACTTTTTTTCCTTAATTACTGTCCTTTATAGGTTGTCCTATGACTTATGATTTACATAATTTACTTAATGAAAAGTAACTTAATGAAGTGTTACTTAAGAAAAGTAACTTAATGAAGTGTTGGTGCTTTAAGTGCTTCACTGAGCTGAAATTTAAACTTAAAACATCTCAAGATGAATTAAATAAAAATAACAGTGAGTAAATTAACAGTGCACATCTTTAAAGGGCTTCAAACTGCACATCTCATGGCTCAATGTCTTATCCTTTATGATCTTTAGGCCTTGGCTAAACCAGCTCGCCATGCTAGCATCTTCCATAGAAATGTATTTGAGCACAATTTAAAGAGATGTTCCAAGTAGCCTGGGGGATTTTTATGTGATTTTGCAATGATGATTGCAATAATCATTTGACAGCCCCACAATGCAATTTACTTTTTAATTTTAGTATTTTTACATTTTCAATAAGAACATCACTATGGTTAATGCATTAACGAAATGGTAGGCCTATTATTATAGGCTATTGCAATGACTTGCCATTTAAATGTAGCAGCGATATTCGGTTTGCGCCAAATACCGGATTAAATTGATTGATGCCATCAGAATGAGTTTACACAACTCGCGAGCAAAACGAATATTGCTGTTGAAAACCGGGTTACTCCCTGCATGTAACTGCGGTCAATGACGCACTCCTTTTCGGCGATATCTGTATCTCTGTCGTTCAGGAAGGCCTTGTATGCATGGTTCGCAATTTTAAGACGCAATTTTTCATCCGCAATTACTCCTATAAATTTGGCGCAAGTGG
>NW_027468859.1:35124890-35132390 GCF_046254945.1 Alosa pseudoharengus | reverse complement strand
AGCGCAACAGCAATGCCAGCACTGTGGAGACTGCCAGCTCACAGGGCCAGCACCCATGACGAGACGAAGGACAACAAGTGTGTGTGTGTGTGTGTGTGTGTGTGTGTGTGTGTGTGTGTGTGTGTGTGTGTGTGTGTGTGTGTGTGTGTGTTTGTGTGGGTGGGTGCACCCTCCTCACAAGGCTCAAGTAAGCAAAGGTCAGTCCACCACATTAAACTGCAGAGCACGCAGGCGTTTCCTAGAAAGCACTGGCCACTCGTAAGGTCCAGTCACACTACCTGGCAAGCCGCACAATGACCAGGGCCCTTACACAACAGGATATTTGGGAAAGGGAATGTCTCAAGTTGCTTAACAGGTCAAGCTGCTTGCAGGGTTCAGTCAAATGTAAAATTACATGACTTTTCCCTGACTTTCCCTGACAAAAAAAAAGAATTTCCATGACTTACTATATAATGATTGTTACAATATACTGACCGATGATTTCAGAGCAGAGTGGGTGATGAATAAATGGGTATTGAATAAACAGTTGGGCTACTCAAGCATGCAATAGAGCTAATATCCAGATATACATGCGTGGAAATATTTGTATTAATGTATTTTTGGCAAGTACATTTTAAACCACTACAACAAAATTCCCTGATATTCCATGTCTGGAATAGACTGGAATAGACTTTCCAAAATTCCATGATATTCCAGAAATTCCATGACTCGTGGGAACCCTGTGCTTAACAGGCCCAGGTATGTGGTCAAATCCTTCAAAAAAAGCCGAGCAGGGTTGGTCATGAAAAGAGACAAGTTAAAAAAACCATGAAGGTCTGATAGCCCGCCGATGAATCTGCTCCTGCATGACAAACTGTTCCTAAGCGTAGCAATAGGCTACTTCACATCGATTGTACGAGACACACTTCAAGCAATTTGTGCCTTAAAGGTGCAGTCAGCGATTGTACAGGAAGTAGTGTTTGTTTGTGTTTATGTTTATATTTAAATGCATTAGCAGATGCTTTTGTCCAAAACAAAACAACGTCCATATTTTAACCAAGGACCAAAGAACAAAACACGCCAGAGAGGTAGCGCACCACTACCTTCAGTATTCCCAGAGAAACTCAAAGCAGGATTTCGTTTTTTGTTTGTTTCCAGTTTTCAGAGGCTTGGCTGCCTACAGAGACGGGGTCTTTTTCACAATGTCACGGAACGGAACGGTCGTGAGGAGATGATTGCTGAATGTGACAAAAAAAATGTTGTGGGCTTCAAATCGCGTACATGTACGATTGCTGACGGCACCTTTAACAGTACACAAATCCAAACACATGTCCATGTTAAACGGGGAAGCTGAACTGCAGGGCCCACAGCCCATGCTGGGGTGCATCCACTTAAGAGGGTAAACAAGCCCGCTGCGCTGCGTTGGATCTCCAAACGCAACTCAGTCAACAGGCTGCATCTGGTCCACATGATAATAGAGAGAGAAAAATGAAATTAACATTTAACATCAGCAGCGCTATTTCCAACGCCCGGTGCCAACACAGTCGTAAATATAGCCAGCCGGCTTGAGGTGGCTACAGGAGAGCACAATCAAAAAAAGCGACCAATGGTCTGCATTACTTGGGTATTAAAGAACACGTTCCCCTCTTGGCAGCCAATCAAAGGCAACAGAAGCTGCTGAATGGAAGAGATGAGAGGTGGGACAGAGACTGACTCCTGAGGTATGCCAACTTATTATGCCAGTGTACTACCTGCCTTATCTTCAGGTGATAAACCATCTTCAGTGACCTCTACTCTACTTTCTCAAAGCATGCGGATTTGTAACACCATAAAAAAATACATAGGCAACCGACAACCTCAAACCCCAAATGGGCGGATCATATGAAACATATTCAGAAATCATATGCTTTTTTCCCCAGCAAGACTTCTTATTTACATTTCTCCATCTCCCATAAAAATGCATGAGTAAGCCACTCAGATTGCTTTGTTTATTTCCAGACTTTATATAAAAAGAACTCATATTGCAATAAATGCCTCCAGTAAAGCCTATCAAACATCTATTTCAGGACCTCAAAAACAGCCTTCCCTAAAAATATGTGTCTTTTAGAACCCAATCTGAGATGATTTCTCTGTGCACGCCAGGCCGATGGCTTGGGGGCGAGTGTGTTTGGGAGGGCAGGAAGGCTGGGGAGGGTGGGCACAGAGGCGGTGGAAATGGCTCAGGCCTGGTGAGGGACATGAGGGAGGCATTTAGAGACAAAAGCCCTGTTTAAGATGCTGCTGCTGGCTCTGTAATTCTACCTCCCTGGTCATTATCTCCACACAGTTCCACCAGCTGGAGAGGGACAAACACACACACACACACACACACACACACACACACACACTCAAGTTGAGTCTCTCTCCCCTACCGATTCATAGTGATGGCTGTGCCTCTGATTAGGGTAAAAGTGGGAAGAGTACATCAATGGTTTCCCGTATGTCAGTGGACCCTGAGGGAGCTTGTGCCGTTCAGCCAATGAGTCAAACAAATACACCCACAGATGCCGTGGTAAAAAGCATAGTGTAGTATTGTAGTGTAGTTTGTGAATCAACGTTAGGAAAACTAAGGAAAAAGCGATAAAAACATGTAATCAGAAACACCAGCACACAGCTGCATGGTAGCTTCCGTAGTTTTTCTCCTGGTCTGCTCTCTCAGTGTGAGACTGTTTTGTTTTAAAGGCCAGGTAGCGGTGCAGGCCAGCAACTGGAACTCAACATGGAGCTGCGGTTAAACAGCTCAGGTTTCGTAACCTCTCACCCACCATGGGGCAAAGACTACTGCCCCCCCACCACAACCCACCCCACCCCACCCCATCCATGACACCTTTTTAAGAAGCCCCACTCTCTTCAGGTGCCCCTCTCCCGCCCCCTCTAAGGGCATTATATGTCAAGACCACAGGCCCAGGCTTTAAATAGAAGCATTAAGGAGAGGAAGAGGGGGGAGAGAAAGAACTTTACTGCATCCAAAACCACTAATCATTAAGTTTAGTCTTTGCCAAGGGGTTTTTGTTTTAATAAAAAAAAAAGACTGTGGGTGAATACAAAGATGAGGAGAGGGCGGGGGGGGGGGGATTAGTGAATAGTCGATTAATCAATATACTCCAAGGGAACCTGATGCCTGACAGGGTGTGCTTCTCCTCATGCATTAGGAGGCCACGAATAAACCCGTTAGAGCACTTAACCTGCACGCGCCATAGGCAAATGGAATATGGAATATGGATATTCAAAAGAAAAACTAGTCTGATTATTATGTCACTGAAAGCAATTCCATACAATACTGTTATGATCTGAGATAAGACTTAAGACTGTAACCTACACACTCCCTTTTTACAAGGCAATTATCTTAAGGCTTTGCTTTAGTTTTGACTGCTTGATAGACAATGTGGCTAACACTTGTCGTTAACACAGAGACGTTCACTCAGTGAACTATGCCTTACTCTTATCTCAGATGCTTTGAAAGAGGACAATACTCGTGTACATATATCCTTGGGAGGCTGGGGGGTGGAAGGATTAGGGATCTCCGTTTTATTGTGAGCTTGATAGTCTACAGTTTGCAGAGCTGCATTACTGCGGTTCTCTTTATTTATATACATTTGTGACATTCACACAAAACTGACCGGCGGAAACTTCAAGCATTGAATCACAAATGTAACACGATACAATTTTCATCACCTTTCTCCTGATAGACATGTATCTAAACAAATGTGGACCAATGTACCCATAGGAACGAATGGATAAATGTAGCATACCATTTAATGACTCTATATGGTCATCCGTGTGCCCTCTGAGTTTTGGTGACTACTACACTACTAGGGCACCAAGTCCACATGGACAGACTCCAAGCAGACCAGGAAGTATAATAAGAACAAACGGCACGTGCGTGGTGTCCGCAGCTGTGTCTGTGCGTGCATCCGAGTTTAATCGAGACCTAGCTCTCTCCAGCTCACTCACCTCACTCAGCCCCTTTTAGCCTCTCCCCAGTCTCAGTATGCTTTCAGGGCATCGGCTGATGGGGAGCCGCAGAACACTGACGGCTAATCCTAACAGCATCCGAGCGAGTGACTGTTGCGTTGCATCGAATGCTCCCTGTCCACACCGAATCCGTTAAAACGTGGCCCCTTCTATTGGGTCATATTTCTCATTCAAAATAGCAGAGCAGCGCGGGCGACAGAAAGAAAATAGAAACGGGGCGCGCGACAAAAAGTTCTGCTCAAAACGTCGCGTTGCATCGCGCTGCACAGCACTGCTTCGCGTCGCGTACTGTAGGAATATTCCAATTGAACACAATGTAATTAAATGGATTTAATCTCCAACGTTCGCTCGCATCGCATCTAGTTAGGACTCGGTGTGAGCTTCCCATCTGTGCAGCCATGGATTCGGAGAGGGGGGCAAAGGTCAACATGGGAAGAACAAACCTGTGAGCGGCCAAGAACAGACAAGAGAGCAGTGGGCGCAGGAGAGGCGAAGTTCCCACTGATTTTCCGATAGCGCCTCTCAAAGAGGCCAGTCCGCAGCACCAGCGGGCTCTGTGCCTGGCAACAGCCTGCTGCTCCGTAACACTACTGGCCAGTCCACACTATTTGTTGGCCGGGTTGCTGCAGAGACGACCCTTGTGGAAGCACTTCCAGGTCGAGAGGGGAGCGCTTGTTCTCCGCATACCTCTTTCGCTGGCTGAGCTGAGCGAGCGCAAAGCTTTTTTTGGGTGACTGTGTGACTGTATACTACTAGTTTTACTATCTGCAGATTTATGAATAGAAATGTCACTACTCCGACTAAATGAACCGTAATGCTCCATGCTGTGTATGACTCAGAGCAAATGCTTCATGTAGCACAACATATGTGCGGAAGTCAATGTTTGGTCTCATATGTGGACAGAACAACCCATCTGATCATAGATAAGACGGACGGCTCAATACCACAGCAAACAAAACGCCTCCCGATCCATTTTATTATGGAACAGTGACTTTAAAAGGGCAAGGGCCCGTCACAGAGGTTGAAACACACACACACACACACAAACACACACACGGCCTTGGGAACATTCAACATGTCAAAAAGCCACACATACCAGACATAGCTTCCGTGTCAATCGCCTACCACTGCCACACCTTCCAGGGGAAGTCACACACCTCTAGGAATGTCAAAACAAAAACAGACATGCAATGGGGAAGAGAAAGAAAATGGCAGAGAGAGAGAGAGAGAGTTCACACCCTAATTTCCTCTTCTCCATTCTTCACAGTACAGAGAGAGAGGTCAAAGTGGAAAATTTTGAGATTTGGACAAACAACCTTTTCCCCTCCAGGGTGAAGAATGGCGAGTTGTGAGTAAGAGTGCCAGCACTTTTGCATGTGAGTGTGTCTGCTCCTGAAAGTATGTCTGGATGCAAACTTGTGTGCATGTGTGTGTGCACTCGCCTGTATGTGTGTGTGTGTGTGTGTGTGGCCTTCAGCTAAGAGCCTGGCTAGCTGGGCCGGGGTGGGAGTTGGGGGGGTGAGTGTCCACAGTCATGCTCTGCACACAAATCTCCCCCCTTTACGGGCTTACCAGTAACCAGGCCCGTTTACAGTGTGTCATCACGCTCTTTAGGGTGGCATAGCATGCAGGCTAGCACTGGGCTGCAAACCCCGTCTGACTACACTTCACACCGCTACGGAGGCTACACACACACACACACACACACACACACACACACACACACACACACACAGCTTGTGCCAGTCCAATCAACACTCACTGAGCAAAGGGACTCATTCCTTTTCTTTCACACTCTATCCAACACACACAAACACACACACACATTCTCTCTCTCTCTCACACTCACACACACACTCACACACGCTCACACACACACACACACACACACACACACAATCTCAAACAATCACACACTCACTCACAATCACTCGCACACACACTCACACTCTCTCCCTTCCTCCAACCATCCCTCCTCTCCTCCCCTCCCCTCCCCTCTCCTCCCCTCCTCTCCTCACCTCCTCTCCTCCCCTTTCATTCCTCGATTCCTGCGGTTCTATGTCGTTTGTGTTACCATGGGAGAGCTGGCCTGAGTGCTGTGCTGCAGCGCCGGCTCTCCACTGCGTTCGCTGGGCTGCAGGGGGAAAAGCCTCCAGCGGAAATGCTTTCAGCAGCTGCTAGGAGGATTACTCCCCCCACCTTGAGGCCAACCAAAAGACAAATGGCAGCCAAGTCACGTGAGCAAAGTAAACCCCCTACACACACACACACACACACACACACACACACACACACACACACACACACACACACACACACACACACACACACACACACACACACACACACAGGCGCGCGCACACACACACACACACAAACACACACAGGCGCGAGCACACACACACATACACACACACACACACATACACGCACACACACAGGCACAGACATACACACACCCTCTACATACCCCTCCACCAAGGGACATCATTGATGGGGATCCATTCCATTCCATCTCTCAGCACGTGAGCATGGCCTGCTTTACTACAACCGCTCCAGCCCTGGACACACACACACACACACACACACACACACACACACACACACACACACACACACACACACACACACACACACACACACTGGCACAGAGAGAAGGGGCCGCAGCAGACCACTTGAGACGCTGGGAGGCTGGGGGGGCTTGCAGAGCTGGGGGGGCTTGGAGAGAGGCTGGGGCTGGGGGGGTTGGAGAGAGGCTGGGGGGGTTGGAGAGAGGCTGGGGCTGGGGGGGTTGGAGAGAGGCTGGGGCTGGGGGGGTTGGAGAGAGGCTGGGGGGGTTGGAGAGAGGCTGGGGCTGGGGGGGTTGGAGAGAGGCTGGGGGGGTTGGAGAGAGGCTGGGGCTGGGGGGGTTGGAGAGAGGCTGGGGGGGGTTGGAGAGAGGCTGGGGGGGTTGGAGAGAGGCTGGGGCTGGGGGGGGTTGGAGAGCTGGAGCCCAGGCGGAGCAGCAGCGGGCAGTCGTGGCGTGGACTCAAGAGCGCCACCTCTCCAGGCACTCCACCAGGACACACTCCACCAGGACACACTCCACCAGGACACACTCCACCAGGACACACCCAGCTGCTCTCACACACTCCCTTCTGCTGGCTCACGAGGAGGTCCGAAAAAACACGCCGATGGACACCGACCGATGGCACAGACCGACAGGGCAATTCTGATAAGGAGTTGACCGGTTGCGAGGATAGCAGTGGCAGCTAAATGGATAGGAGCCGAATTGCAATGCTGTAAGGCATCACATGTAGAGTAGGAAGGGTGCGAGGGATTGCTTAAGATGCTTAGATGTGGTGGCGGCTATGGGATTGTGTAAGGCTGGGGAGCGCGTGGACATGTGTGTGTGTGTGTGTGTGTGTGTGTGTGTGTGTGTGTGTGTGTGTGTGTGTGTGTGCGCGGCAGGAGAGGTCTGGACAGAGGCGCCGGACGGGCATGGACAGGTGGGGCAGACACGGTGCC
>NW_027468859.1:35077390-35119890 GCF_046254945.1 Alosa pseudoharengus | reverse complement strand
TTCCAAAAGTGAGGAAGGAGAAAAATGCAAACTACCTTGAAAAAAGAACGCACGGAGCCGCCTCTGCTAACCTTGCTTCCAGATGTATGTGAAGCATTCGCTGTTGGTCATGGGACTTCCTGCTCTTTGTAAAGTGACTTGGAAAGGAAGTGGACCGGCAAATTATCTGCAGCGAAAGTGAGGTGGTTATCACCAGAGCGATCCCTCCCGGTTCAGAGGAAGTGAGAGTCTGACTGAGTGGTGTGTGTGTGTGTGTGTGAGCTGAATGAGTGAGGGTGTGTGACAAACATCCTGCCAGAGAGAGTGTACCCACCTCCCTCCCCCTCACACACACTCACACACACACACTCACACACACACACACACACACACACACACAATTTCCCTAGTCGCAACCTCAGATGATCTGTCTTCAGCGTGGAGTGGAAAGTGGGACTCTAGCTGCAAGCAAAGATGGTCCCAGCTGTCCGGCTCTTTTAAACTGCATTCTCTTGCGCCGTCCTCAGTATCAATCAAAGTTGTCTCGAGGTATTTTCATGGAATGTCCATTAACCTAAAAAAACTTTTGTTTTCATTCCCAGTTAAGCACTTCACAATTGCACAAAAAGTTACACAGAAAGAGCAATAAGCAATGCTGATCAAGACAACCCTAATCCCTTGCATTTCAGATTTCATGTCAGACTTGGCTGTGCCTCAAAGTCGCTCAAAAGCAGCCGCCTGCGCATGATAACCATGTATGTCAGTCAGCAGGACTCTTCCTCTCAAAGTAGGCGGCCCTTGGCCATGTCACATAGCAATGAGGACCAGACTTTATGCAGAAAGTCAAAAGTCTGGCTTGCAAGACTACCCATTTCCCAAATCCCAGGCTGCATGGCTGTGACAGTAAAAACACTCGAGTTCCGACTTCTGTCATCATCAGCCCTTCATTCACGTCTGACCCAGACACTCGCGGAGAATAGCTCCCATTCATTTCACTGTGTGAATACTTCTGCTTTCTGCCAACCAGGGCACAAATATCCAGTTCTTTTCCTTCTCAAGACCCATTGTACTGGTTCCTTTCTGCTGAACAATGGCGGCTAGAGTGTGAGCATGCGAATGCCTGTCTATCATACCACCATTTCCTTCTTTATTAAAGGCGGAAACCTCATAAAAACTGATTGATGGGATTTTTGACAACATATTTCGACTGATTATAGGTGAAAGGGTAATAGCCTAGAACCTTATTTATCATCAGAATGACTGCTACTTTGATGTATTTAAAAGGACAGACTCTTTCACAGGGCAATATAAGCAGTCATTGCTTATAATATGAATTTCTTCTATCACCCATTGTTATAATTGAGTGTTTGGGCCCTATCATGACAGTCTAAAGCGCATCATCACTAGTCAAAAGCTTATTCAAATTTAGTAGGATGTCCAGTCCACATTGGGAGTGGTTTCGTTATCAAACGTCGAGCGCATGACGCAACAAGGTGTTCCTAGGCTACTTAATCAGTCATGGGTGTGTTTGGGGCGTAACATCATTTAAACCAATGAGAATGACATCTGTCATTCCCTTTAACAGTGCGAAGCGCAACGTCAAAGAATGCATCGGCATTTTGACAGTCAACGGCGCATTTGAAGGAGTCTGCTTGCGAGACCGTATGTTACAGTCATTCCACTAAACCATGCTTTATTAAAAACCTAATATAGCCTTTACACGTTTGCACTCGTCTATTCTTTGAACTCATTGGCAAAGTGAAACTAACTTCACCATGGTGTCAGTCAACTGTTATACGCAGTAAGTTACTTTCACTATTGACTGACAATGGGTTACCATCGAAAACTGGCTGGAAAAAGCAACACTTAGCCTAATATTTTTCTAATGACTGAATAAAACAAAGTTTATTCTGCAGAGGAGTTGCTGATAGTGCGTCTTCAGCTTTGCTCTCGCCTAATCACTTTTAACCGTCATTACCAATTTGCAAATGCATTATGAGATGTATTTCGTAATATTTTTATTCTAATTATGTTTCCCATTGTAGCCTAATCGTGTAATTTCTAATGTTTTGCAAGGATGTGCGCTGGTGCGCGTTCATGGTGGATAGAAGGACGGTGCGTTGTGCACCCGCCAATATGACTGTTGACAATGCGCTCTTAAAATAACATAAACAACTCGCCATAGACTTCTTACCAGGTTTCTCTTTGTCAGTGGCGTAATGCGTTTTAGGTGGTGTACAAGAGCGATTTTTAGACAATGCACTAGGCCACTCCTTAGGTTGTTAAAAAACGGCATGCGCCAGGGTGCAAAATAGGGGCCTCAGTCACTAAGCAAAGCGTTATGTCCATCTGGTACTAACCATGTTAATAGTGTTGCATTGATGATGCATCAATGACAGGGACTATTTTATGCAAACTACAACTGTGTTTTGGATGATTCTAGGGCTGGGATAAACGATTATTTTTTAAACGATTAATCTAACGATTCATTTTTTCAGTCCGATTCGATTTCGATTCGATTATCTCCCCATTAATTCACTAATAGCAACTTATACATGTTTATTTACATATCTGAATGAAAAAACATTAATTCTTTAACATTGTAATATATGTTTATTGCTCTTAAGATTCCAAAATAAAAGACTATACAAGTGCAAAGTAATGCATTCTTAGTCAGAGGTAGCATTCAATAAAGTTCAGTAGTGTATGTCTAATTGAGTGCCTGTCATTTTAAGATGTTCGTGTGGGAATCCTTGCAATTAACATTAGTTAAAAGGCTGCTGGTGTGTGGATGCAATTCATAACGTAGTTAGTTCAAATAACGGTTCGTTCTTCTCCTTTGGACAAGCACTTTTGAGTCTTGGAAAACACATCGGGATTTTTCAAACATTCAGTCAATAAAATGAGCCCTGCATGAGTAACGAATACAAGCAGCTGCAAGTAAGCATGCTAAACTTGACATCCAAACAGTATTCTAACGTTAGCTTTGAGATACTGCTTGATTGCATACTGTAACTTAACTTAGTTTAGTCTCCTCAATGTACTATGTTGTGATAAGACCTTAGCAGAGTTTACTTTAACTTCAATGCAGCAGTTTTGAACAAATTTGTGCAGCATGGTCACGATGCTAAGCGGATTTAATAGCAATTTAGCCCACTGTGTTCTATGCAGTGCTTCTATGTGGCAACAACAATCCTGCAACAATCGTGAATATTTTGTTAAATGCACATGCAGAGGAGGAGCAGCAGGCTCGTTACGAGAGAGAGCGGGCGGGGCGAGGAAAGGCTGTGTGAGTAAAAAGTGCAGCTCAATGAAATTATTTTATCTTATCTTTAATTTAAATAGTAGGCCTACAACATAGAACATCAATGTGTGGTGGTCGGTTTTGATTTCGTGGTGCCCAGCCACAGATTAGTCAACGTATGGAAAACACTGAAGGTGTCCAATTAAAAATATTTAGCAGCACGTTATGCTTGACGAATCGACGCTCATATTTTGCGTCGACGTATTTTTTGCGTCGACGTCATCGATTATGTCGACGGTTGTCCCAGCCCTAGATGATTCATTATCATTCAACCTTTTTCCACTTGCAACAGGCTGAATGAGTTGAATGGGATATGCACCACTCTCAGAATCAGTGTAGATGTCAAACCCACCCTGTCTGCGATCGTGACGGGCATGACAGGTTGGTATGAGTGCCGAATGACTACAACTTGCCACTGGTTCCTGAGGAAATAAAACATGAGTGACAATGATGACAGGAGAAGGGGCTAAGTTACGCAGTCACTCAGAGAATACTGGTGCTGACCTGTTCTTCCTGGGGCAAGAAAGCACAGAAAACTGTAACATTATCCTTGTCAGAAGGGAAGACAGAACACTCAGTTGCATGAAAAGCTACATCAACATCAGGAAACTGGATGCCAGACCTCTTCAACATCAGACACACTATGTTCAAGACCACATTAGCTTACATTTACTAAAAAATGCAGCAAAGTAGTGTAGTGTGTCCCAAAGAGTTAACAGTGGCATAGCATCCAGCAAGAGTTTAATAATCTCCTCTTTAATTTGGTGCAGCCTAAACAAGAAGTACCATCTAAGTAAATTTTAAGTAAATCTTAAAAGACAACAACAATAAAAAAAAAGGGGGGGGGGGGTGAAATGCCACAAGTGGACAGCACATATTTCATCACGAGCGACAATGGGGTGGATCTGTGATTCATCCACGCGAAACGCAACACCAAACGTTATGACTCCCAATGTCACCCTGGGACAACATTCACCGGATTGTGATCCAACAGCAAATGGGAGAAAAATAAAGCCACACTGGAGGGAGAAACAGCAGAGCAGCGGGTTCAAAGGGAACATCCGAGAGGCCTCGGGGGGGCCTGGGGTGGCGCGGTCAAGACCGCATGTACTCTCACAGAGCACACGTTCATCTGCGTCTTTGGAAAGCAACCATTTCACTTAGCTTTTGGTTTTAACCAAATATCGTAACTATTACATGCCTCAATATCATTATGTGTTATGACTTGTCATAAAACTGGTCACTGTTACAAATGCTTACTCAACTGCTTGACTGTCCAGACATGATTTTCTCTCAAGCTGGTCACCCAGCATGAGACCTTATGGCTGTAGCAGATCTGGGCTAAAACTAATGACCAGTTCACATGGGCGCCCCTGTAGAGCTGGCACCCACCTACTGCTTTGCCCAATTAGCTGGTCTTTGCCACCATCACCGCATGCTTCCTCTAGTGGCTTCGGGGGCTTGGGGCAGGGGACCTTTGGTCCTCCGCTTTGGAGCTCTGGGAACAAGCTAGAACAGAAGAAAAGAAAAAAAGACCTCCACAGATTTGGATTGGAACTCAATGGGGTAGTTGTACATGGCTGAGTCTGGGTGGGGAGGAGCAGTGGGTCGGTTCTGCTAACAAGGAACCAGAGGCCTCGTTTCTGTGCCCAGGCACACACATGGACCATTGCCAGAGCTGCTGATGACAGAAACAGTTTTTGCTCTCCAAAGGCAAGAAGACGGATCAGCAGGGAAAGGGAGAGAGACAAAGAGAGAGAGAGAGGCAGAGAGAGGGAGAGAGGGAGAGAGAGAGAGAGAGAGTAAGAGAGAGAGAGAGAACTGAGGGAGGCATAGAAAGGAAAGCTGATTATCTGTAAATGTTTTGATTTTTCGCTTGGTTGGAGTTAACCAGATTTCATGGTTTCAACAGTACAGTTGTTTGAAAGAGATATATATTTGGGAATTCAAAAACTGAATGGGGTTCAGCATTCCAGCCTGAGGCGCAAATAATGTTGATTGCTTGCACACTGTATGTTGTGTAACATGCTATAAGTGAAGCAAAGCGAAGCAAACCTATTACGGCAAAAAAAACATCGCCTTCGATGCCATCACTTGCCCGATAGGTAACTGCATATAATTGTAGAACTGACAGGTGATCACTGAATGAAGATCACTGCTGACCACTGAATACCACCCAAACACACAGACAATGTTAGCATAAAGAAATTAGCCTACATTCAGAGTCAAATGTTTTTTTTTTTATGGAAAACATCCTTCACTTCCAAAACTTTTTTGTGGCTCATTTACAATGAATGAGCACTGAACATGTTACTTTCATTTTTTCGAAAAAATCACCTGAATTATTCTTTACTCTCATAGAATCCGTTGTACAACAACTTTCAATATAGATGCTGCCAAAAACAAAAGCCTGTCCAATTTTCAACCTAAGTGAGAGAAAAGATATCGGGGCCAATACATTTCAGGATGGCCCACAAATCAACAACCCCTTCACATGGAAAAGTCAAATTGCAATGTGGATTTCATTAAAACATCTGAGGAAGAGGTGTTGTGTATTTACAGGGCTGGGTCCTTCACAGGAAAAAAGCATATTCCACTCCATTACTTGTCTATAGTATACAAACAATGGGAACGGTCAAAAAGCCATATTACGGGAACAAGTGTTTTAAAAACAATAACGAGCCCACCCAGTTGTTCTGCTTTCTGTGTTTGTTTTTTTTTTTCGTTTTATGTCAGTGTCTTCCTCATATTGGGAACAACAACCTGTGAAGGCTGAGGATCCACCATCAGGGTACCACCAGGCTGGATCAGATACAGACGAGGCCATACATGGCCAAGTGGCAGCGTGCCCCCCGACAACTCTGCATTTGTCTCCTCATCTTTTCCATTTCAGAGGCGTTGGGAGAGCCTCTCCCTGCTAGACCCTTCAAAACTGCACTCCCCCCTTCCAGCAAGACCCTGTGCAGCAGTGTCACGGGTGGTGCATATGCACAGTCACCCCCTGACCTGGAAGCTAGCCCATGTGGAACTCTGGATTCCACGTGAAAATAAAGGAGAGAGAAAAGGAGGGGTTTTTGCGATGGAGGGATGGTGGAAGAACTTGGAAGGGGAGGGGTGGTGCTTGTGAGGTGGAGGGGGTCAAAGAAGAACCTCACTTCCTGACAGGCCCAGAGGCGAGGGCTGGGGGGAGGGGAGGACCTCTCCTTCTTTACCACAGGATACACACTTGATGCAACCAAAGCGCGTCGGCTTTTGGTAGAAAGTTTTGGCTAATAACTGACCAAGCAAATATTGTTGCAATTATGCAGGGTCAATCACATCCAAGTCTATTTGTCAGTGCACAGTCATAGATACTAACAGACACAGTGAAGGAGTCAGCTATTCTGACACACAACAGACAAATGACAGTAAAAAACTATACATTACCTTCCCTTTGAAAAAAATGTCACGGAATTCAAAGTAACTTTGTTGCACAAACTGAACAGTCAACAGAATTTGCTATTGACACAAAACAACTAGCATTGATGCTCCATGCCAAAAATGTTTGTGCCAAAAACATCAAAACACTCACAAAAACAACAGCGGCTTTGTAAATGATAAACTTAAATACAGGTTACTCAAGGGTCCTAGGATTTAAGGCTTGGCATTAATGAACCATAATATTTTGAGTCTCCCCTCACATCAGTGTTCAGGGACACAAGAGGATTAAAAACTTTGCTTTAAGTTGCAAGTCAAAAAACAACTTAACCAAACGCAATACTCCACACAGTCCACAGAAATCTACCTTGTTCCCTTAGCAGTGTTTGCAAAAAAAATGGAACATCTCAGGAAAAAACACTACAGACAGAAAGCCAAAAAATCTGCAAGCTTGCAAGATCCACCCCCATCCAATTGCTAATTCAAGCAAATCGCTTCCAAACTAACTTACAGTTTGACCTAGCATATGGGATAACCCCCTCATCATGAAACAGAGCAGAGAAAAAATTGCAATGACAGTCTGGGAAAGACATTTTTATGCTCGCCAATCTTTTTATTAACCAGCATTAAAGCATAAAAGAACCCGTACAAGAGCGGTACTGCTAGAACTCCTAGAACTCAACCAACCACTCGGAACACACATATACATCAGACACAAACACACACAATTAAATTCACACACACACACACACACACACAGACACACACACAATTCAACCAACCACCCGGAGCACACATATATATCAGACACACACACACACACACACACACACACACACACACACACACACACACACACACACATTTAGTCCTCACTCCTCAACCCCACCCACAGTGGTGGCAAATGAGCAGGCCTCCACAGTGCATCCACATGTTTGCCGACTTGAGTGCCACACACACATGGTTTCACTTAGGGTCCTGCACCTATAAACAGTTGGCCATGACGGCTCGTTGGTCAGGAAGTGCAATGTTGACTCCCGAGCGTGATAGGCACAAGCTGCTAATGCCCGATACCCTTACACTTATCATGGGTTTGCCGTGTGCGTGACCTATCCCAGCTTTCCGAGATAGATTCGCTCACTCAAACACCAAACAAAACAAATATCCTAACAATTTTCGAGACGTCCACTGGTCTACTAGCTTGCCTGTGGAGAACATAAATGTATTTTCTCAGGTTCTTGAAACACATGCCTGACAACAAGGTTTATGTGAGCAGTGAGCTATCACATTACTGTTCTGTTGACATTTGCTTGTAACAAGGTCCCATGTGAGCAAACTGTCAATGCATCGACTATCCACATGATGGAATCACAACTTGTGAATAGCAGAAACACAAATGTAACACAAAATAAAAGGTTATGGTGCACACAAAGCATCCTCTAGCTACATTGCAATATGATAAATTATTGTGTGCCTAGTAGCCTACAATAAATTGATTACATGACATTGCATCAATATAAGAACATTCAATTTATCTTAAAATAGAGCAAACTTCTGTTCAGGATCTCTACTGTAATGCAGAGGTAATACAGATTATGAATACAACAGATTATTTGTGGCACGTTATGACAACTAACTGAATTGACACAGCCCAGTGCTTCATTCAACGCTGCAATCAACAAGTAGCCTACAATGGCCTATTTACCTGAAGACATATGACACTTTATATGCTGAGCAATGGTCCATGTCAGTTACTCATGAGATGTGTTCCTTGTGTGACTGACCATGTTAGTCAAGCATCTAGCATACGTAAGCAAACAAACAAACACGAAACAATTTAACATGTTACAATCTACAATTTTCAACTTAAGGTTCACAGTAGGCCTAGTTGCTTACAGTAGCCCAGTTGGCTCCGACAAACAGACTAGTTTCTAACTTCTAATGACAAAATAAATCGATGTAGTGTAAAACTTTCGTGGAATTGTGGGGAAACTTCACTGTTTTTCCATGTCATATGGCAGTAGGCTATCTCTTTAATAATAACTACTTATTGAACTAGCCTAGTTTGAATGCGGACTGCCTTCGACGAGTTACTACCAGGTTATAAACGTCACAAAATTGTTACACTTCGGAAGTATAGGTCGGCGAAAGAAAATGATAGGCTACAGTAACCAAATCAGTGTCGACTATTGGCTTACTTTGTTAGCGAACTCGTAAAATTATTTTATAACGTTTAAAAATACTAAACATATGCCAAGATAACTTATATTTTGAGCAATAACCTCCATATCCAACAACTGGAGTGCTACAGTTCATATAGGGTATGTGTAGCCTAAGTTAGCAGCACTTTTCACATAGCCAAGACAGCTAAGGCTATTCACAGTTCAGGCTATGCACAAACTTTTAAAAATATCCCGCACAACCCACAAAACACGGGATACCGCGCTGATGTGCAAACAAACTATTTCAATGAGCGAAAGTAAGAAATTGAGTTTCTTAAACGGAGTAAACAGTGTGCACTATTCAACAATATCATCGATACCACTTGCAGAAGGAGAAAAAACTCACACCTGAATAGCCAACTTCATAAGAAAGTTTTCGACATTTCGGAGACGGTAGTTCAGGCGCTTTTACAACATTATTCGCAAACGCAACAAACAGGTAATGTTCGTAATAAAACTTATGGAAAAGTTCAGCAATAGTCAAATGATTCCAGACACTTCTAGGCCTCTTCTGAGGCATTCGCTTACCGTCTCCGCCGCCGCTCCCCGGGCCACCTTCAACACCCGACACACAGCCACCGAAACTCCACTGGGCCGGGGTGCTGACGGAAAAGCGAAGAGGAGGAACTTCAAGAAGGGATTCTAGCACCCTGGCCTACTCAGTTTGGAACGGCGAAATAGGGGGGATAATACGCCGCAGCCCTCCGCTGTTTCAGAGACTCGGGAATTCTTTTGACAGCTCTTCTTCTTTTCCCCCTCGTCTCCCCCCTTATTTTCTCTTTTCCTTTCTTGCTGCCAACAGATACGAATCAAAATACTGTCACACAATATGGCGGCGGTGCAAGTGAGCGCCTATCGCGAGACTTTTTTTTTTCAAAAGGGAAAATAAAATTAGAGAACTGGGTAAGAGTGGCAGTTCGACGGGCTTCGTAAGAGTGAGGAGAGGAAAAAAAGAACGCTGTTCAAATGGAAACTTACACGAGACACGTGGGTGGAATCGAGGTTAGAGGAATTTGTGAATGCACTTTTAGTTTGAGTTATAGTTAGAGTATTTTTGAGCAGAGCAGAGCTCATTTTTCTATCGTGTCAAATGCAGTCAAAGGTTAGTTGTCCTCTTAGGCTATTCCAGATAGACACGAGGTGAGAAATAGACACATTCCAAAGAGAAATAAGTAAGCCACCATTTACATTTTCAGACTGTAAGATTGAAGAATATGCTGGCTGTAATTACACATACATTACAGGTCTAGGCAGTAGGCCTACTGCCTCTGCCATCTTTTGACAAGATGTTTGTATTTGAGACTTTGTTAAGAGGATAGTGTAGGCCTACATCACTCTGTCTCTGATGGGATGGTAGAAGGACTGCCGTTTGTAGACTAAACCATTCAGTTTATACTCTGACAGGTTAAAGAGTCGCCTACAAACCAAACTGCCAAATGCTGTGCAAGATGCTGCATAGGCTGTCACTCGACTGTGACTGAGTAGATTTAATGGATCCTGGGAGGTCGGTCTTGTTCAGTGGGTGGTCAGTCTCTCTTCTGCAGAGCCGATCTCAAGGGAGTGCATGACCCTGAGCGTGGAGGGAAGAGTCATTGTCTAGTTTACAAACGAGTTTCACCAGGAGTGCTGCGTAGGCATAAAACAAATAGTATTCTTCTGGTGCTCTGGTTTTCAAGTTTAGTAGTGAGTCTGAGGCACTCAAAAGAATATTTGCAAGTAACAAGCCTTTATTGAGCTTGGCTATCAATTATAATCATGCCAACATGTTTCGGCCAAGATGGCCTTCCTCAGGGCAAGTTTTAAAATGGCTGTCTGTAGACTGCATCTTCTGAAATGCAGTGTTTTTTCATAGTGTACCTTTTTCAATAGTGGATGTTAACTTATTGTGTTATAAATGTTATTTATGTCATGTGACACACCTGTGCATGTGATCACCTGTGCTTTCTGGTCATGTGACCATATTCAGATTTAGAAGATGCAGTCTACAGACAGCCATTTTTAAACTTGCCCTGAGGAAGGCCATCTAGGCCGAAACATGTTGGCATTAATTGATAGCCAAGCTCAATTAAGGCTTGTTACTTGCAAATATCCTTTTGAGTGCCTCTGACTACTAAACTTGGCTTTATTTACTAATGGGCCAACAAGATTATTATTATTTTATTTTTTATTTATCCTTTATTTAACCAGGGTAGTCACATTGAGACAGAGTGATCCTTGGCCAAGAATCGTCTATGCGCTTTGTGATCATGATATTTACCTGTTAAGTAATTTGTGACCTATAGCGTCAAATGCAACTGAGCTATTTCTTTGCTTAACTTTGTTCTTATAACGTGTGTGTGTGTGTGTGCACACTTACAATATTCTGGTGATAAACCAAAGCCCTCTGTGGCAGCAAGAGCACATAGCACTCATGATTCATAGACGCTTATCCGTCCTTAAACAAGGTCTGTACACATTGAAAGCATTAAAAGCAAAACAACCTCGGAAATGGCAACAATTTTAAAACTATGACAAATATGAAGTAGCTAGGCCTAGTCTAAATACTTTCATCCTGAAGAAAGAAAATGACTAGTCAAAGCTGTCTCGAGAAGGCAACCTCCAAATAAATCACACAATTAATAGGCTCACAGAAAGACCTTAGCAAGGTTACCTACTTAGGGCACACCAGTGCTGCAAAACACATTGCTAAGACGCTGTTAACATGAGGAGTCATTCTACATTCCTTTGGTTTTACTCCCACATACACCCACATCACCCCCAGTAGAGTATTTAGGCTTGTAGACAGAAAGCTAAAACCAGGGACACACCCTCAACATCATAACTCTGATTTAATCACTGCAGGCTAAGATTATAAACATATGTATGGAGTCCATACAGGTCATCAAGCGGAAGAAAGTGAAAAGAACTTTCCACTCCACGAGCTCACTCATTCATTTCATCTGCTATCAGCTATAAACTGGGATTAGCTGAAGTTGTCTGGAGGGAATACATGAGCAGGTGTCGTATCATTAAGGGCACACTCTGAGTAATTGGTGTTGACCAAGTCGTGGCCTTGTTGCATTACCCCCCAGACGTGTTGCGAGAGTGAAAAAACAGACACTTGCAGGAGCCTCACTTGAATAAGACGACAGCACATTTGTTCTTTGGTGAACTGGGTGGAAACATATGGCGGCTCATGTGTCTGTGTTAGGCAGTGACTCAGGTATGCATTCAGTCTCTCTCTCTCTCTCTCTCTCTTTCTCTCTCTCTGTCTCCCCCCCCAAGATACACATATGAACACACACATGTTCATTTACTGTCATAGATTCTGTCATAGATACTGTCATAGATTCACTTTCTCTCACTTTCTGTTTCTATCACACACCAGTAGGCCTACTCACATTTACCCACACGTACGCATCCACTCTTTCATTGTGACTCTTCCCCTTCACCCCGACACTTCAATCAGACACATGCTCATACACACTTTCTGATATGTATAAATCTCTTTTCTGGGAGTGGCTAGTTTCAACCACTGAACTTTGTTCTTGAAAAGGAAGAGGTAACTGAGCTCTTCAAACTTGGAAAGAATATACAAACTACTAAAACAACTCAATGTTTAATTCAGATGCACTTCATTCTTGTTTTCACTGAGAGGCCATTGAGATGAACAGTACAGTGAAGTCTAACATACTCAGGACCATGTACACACTGTATGGAAATGCCCGGGAGGAGCCATGAGTCAGCAAAAAAAGGAGGAAAAAATTCTGGAGTCTTTAAATCAACTGAGACATATTTTCCACTATGTGGGATGAGGCACACTGCATGATGACAAGGAGATCATGCAGTAGCCTCACATCAAGGTCCTGGCTGCTGAAACTTGCTACATTAACAGGATGAGTTATTCAAGTAAATACAGAAATGTTAGCCTAGTCTTTAAAGGTGATCTCAAAACAACTTTAAGTAGAATGTCCAATACTGCTTATTTGCTGTGTTGTACCTGTATCATTAATGACACTCCCAGGAATAGGTTTCATGAAACTTCGACATGCCATTCCCGTCACATTCCCTAGTCAAATAGAACTCTTCAGATGTAGCTAAACATTTTGAATGTTGTGTACGCCCTTGGTACTTTGACTCTGTAATTTACAGTTCAAGGCCCGAAACCTGCAATCTCCCTGCCTCAATGGGCTTGTGATTCATTAATTCCCTATTCACCAACTTGATGTACCGGTACGTCTATTCTAAACAAACACAAGCACTTGATTAAAAAAAACACACACACACACACAACCTCAAAATATTAGTGAGTGAAACACATTAAAACTGTGAAGTTATAGGTGTCTCTTCAAAAAAAATGCCCATAAAAAAAAACAAATAGCTAAATGAATGTGAGTGAAATGCAAAGAATCCTGTGCATGTGGTGGAGCATGCGCCAGCTTCCTCCACCAATAGAGCTCTTGGGAAAAGCCTCGCTGTTGACCACCCACACTCCTGGCATGGGGAGAGACCAGAGGCTCTGTGTTTTTTCTCACGGTCTCCGGGCGAAGCCGGCCTCTCATAGGTCAGCCGTGAGGACACCACACCACACTTGCCAGCTGTGGGTCAAGCGTAGCAGCCCTCATCCACCCCGAAAGAGCGACAGTCTGTTGTCTCTATGGTCACAGGTACGGACAGCACTGTGTTCAGCATTCCAACCAGCTGTGAGCATTGTGGGTGCGGAAGTCACCCAAAGAGTGTATGACAAAAATACTTAGCTAGTAAAATGGGGCTTTAGCAGAACTGAAAGCAGTGATGCAGTCTTGTAATGGACCAAATGTGATTAAGCATAATTATACTTCTTTAAATTTTCTTCATAAGAGGTTACAGAAATCATAGACCTGCTAAAGGACTTACAGTAAATGGTTATACAAATGTATATACAGGCCTCAGCATACTCCAGAAGTTCCAGATTTCCCGGGACAGGTGTGGATGTCTTTGCAAGGGAATGGTATGAGACCAAATCTAATTTATTGAAAGTGACAAGAGACAGTTAATGGTTTCAGTGGAGCTAGCGGCTGAAGAGCGAAGAGAGGGGGGCGGGGGGTGGGGTGGGTAGCAGGAAGAGGAATGTCACCCTGTCCTGATCAGCGTCGCACAGGGATGTGGCACAGAACATTCCAGGGGCAGAGAAACTGACACCACGGCCTCACATTCAGAACCTCTCACAGACGAGTTCAGAAGACGAGAAGACTGTCAGAGGAACATGTTCACAACCAGAGACATTTATTAGCACAGTCTTAATCAAGAGAAACAGTCACACAAATGGCAGCTTTATGCTGGTGAACCTTCGCTAATCCTTGTGTAAATTGCCACTCCAATGCAACCTGTAAGTGGGTGGAGTGGAAGAGGAGTTCGGAGGCTGTAATCAGACACCTGTTTCTTCTCACATAACATGGATTACTACTCCAAGTCTGGTTAATATTCTTGTCAGGTAATTAATTATTTATGATGTAACTGCTTATATTTCAGCGAGGGGAGATTTATTTTCTCAAAGATAGTGCAATATCAAGGCCAGCGTAATGGTTCAGTGTTGGCACTCAATCAAGTGTGTCATTTATTTCTTGTTGGAGAAGAAGGGCCAGCACACTCGGAGCATTTTGGCAGAACCTTCCGGGAGGAATGTTAGGAGTCAGGCAGAGAATTACCTACTATTACGCTGGGGGGGGGGGGGATTGGAACAGGTTAACGTCGCTGGGTTGCTCCACAATAGACCATGGTCAAATACCTCTTTGGAGTCATCATGTCCTGAAGTTCCTATTTTGGTCCTGGAGTTGTAGTATTGGAAAACCACAGAAGAGAACAGATTCTCTGAATGACTGTGTATCATCACCCCTGTGGGGATTTATGATGAAAATAAATGATTACTGTTTGTGTGTTTTACATTCTACATGCCAAGCTCTCGTCTGGTAGGAAGAGCGACTTGCCATCCCCATTGAATCTTCACACAGGAAGATATATGAACAGCTCGCTGGGGACTTGTTTCCCTGGAGACATGCACCAAAAAAAAGGCCTCCAGCTACGTGAAGATGAGCTGCTTCACCTTGCAGACAACACGCACATGCAGAAGAAGGCCTGCTGCCAACAATAGCCTCCAGCAGCTTCTCACTTGAAACACAGAGCACAACAGCTCCAGGGCCAGCCATTCCCACTGGGTCTGCAGAGCCATGAGTGTGCTGCTCCTCTAAAATAGTCATCTCAGACCCACCATCCACTGGGACTGACTGAGTCAGAGACAGAACTATTATTACAGTATCCAAATACACTAATACATTAAATATGCCAATTGAAATACTGCTGGCCAGTGCTTGCCTGTCCTAAATTCAGCTACTTTGATATTCAGATGGCTTAGGAGATCTAGGCACTGGTCCAAGGTTCCCAAAGCACGGTCAGGCCGACCCACTAAAGCTCAGAGCTGAATTCCCCTTAAAGTCTGAGATTACAACTGGAATGCTCAGAGAAGACTCGACTGTGTCTGAACTGCTTACAGAAGGCTTCTTCTGTTTGGTTGTGTGTTCGTTTTTAAATGGCTGCCTAAGCATGTCCTTCCACTCCACACTTGGCTTAGGAAGAGGTGTTCATATTGGATTGCTGGAATATGGTTTTCAAAATGGATGGTGTGCCATATGCAGATTGAGTTGCTCTCTAAAGTATTCACACCCACCACCACTAATTTACCAGTCAGAATCACCCATAAACATCTGACATGTCCAGCAAGCATTTTGTGGGAAATACTGTTATAACGTTATGGACTTTATAAATTATTTTCACTCTCCCAGTGTGTTTTGCAACCAGCTCCACAAGTAGACTGTAGGAGACTATGAGATGATGAAATACACTAATAAAGTATACTAGAAAGGTTTATCAGGAAATCTGTAATCCTTGCAATATGAGAGATAAAGAAATATATTATGTGCATGGAAAACAGACTAAACTTAAGTCTGGGAAGTTTCCCTTGAACTTAGGACCCTTACTTAGTCACTATTCCCTCTCCCTTGATACACACACACTCACTCACACACACACTCACTCACACACACTCTCGGGGCACACAAGCAGGCCTGTGTAAGCGTCGGAAACTTTGAGTCTCTGTGTGACCCCTTGCATCCATGAGATGGATACCCACTGGCCCTCTGGGCTGTCGGGGGGCATAACTGATGTTGTTTTTCGCGGTTCCCTTATCAGAAGGCTTTCTCTAGCACTGCTCACTCAGCTCCATGGCTGATAGCACAGGTGTTACTCTGTCAGCTACCAACAGGGCCTCAATTCTGCCCTTGGCTTTGGCCTGTACTGGGAGATGGTGTTTCTAGTTAACATGTCTGTTGTGTAGTAGGCCAATTTGTAAAGAAAAAACGGTCGGTATAGGCCTACATATCTTTCTTTATGAATTTAAGGTTTATTTTGTTGTTCTTAAAGTGCTTAAGTACTCAGACGTTAACTGGATTTCTAAACTGCATGTAGCTGAACCAGATACAATGCAAAAGATTCACAAGTTCATATGTCAAATTCGGCATTTTAAATTCTAATACCGTCCCGACAATTGCAGTGTTGTGCTTTAGCCAGGGTCAGCTGTCATCTATTCAGATTTAGATTATATGGTTGGGATTTTAATGCCTTCTATTCTTCCTCTAATCTCACACAGAACAATGGACTCGATCTGAGGCTAAATTTCCCTGGTAGGGGACTCATATTCTGTGTACAGAAAGAGGCAGAGCTTGTGGTTAGCATAAGTATTGTTGGGGAAGACCATAAGGTCAGTAGACGCAGACAGCAGGAATAAGAAGTAGTGTTTAATTCAGGGCCTGTGCTATTGTAAGATTGTGTTTCCGAAGTGTCTCAGTGTCACAGGTTTTGCCACATATAATTTTCTGTAAGACAACAGGGCATATATTTCCCAACCATCAGGATGACTTATGCCTGAACTTCAATAACACACCTGAGGATAGGGAATAAAGGATATTAATCAGATGTAGGCTACTAACCGAAAAAAATAAATCATGCTTCTCAAATTCTCTCCACCCTTACTCCTGCAGCTCTTTGTAAACCGCAATGCTTACATGATCTCCCCTTTGTTGCTCAGTGATTGTTGAAGCTGAAATATTTGCTTTTGGATGCATGTTCAAAATATGTAGTGTGATCCAAACAACGGAAAAACTATTCTTTCTATCCTGTATTTGCATTTGTAAATGCACAAGTATACTGCCATTATGTTACATGCTGGTTTGTGGTAGATTTTTAGATCTAGATTTTTATCATAGTGTGCCAGTGTATGTGTGTATACTGTACCTGTATGTATGTGTGCACCTGTGTGTGTGTGTATGTGTTTTTGTACAGACTTGCAGTGCAGTGTTTCATCAAGACAAGTCTGCAAATATAAAGTGCTTCCCAGATATTCTTCTGTATCTGCGCTGCACAAGTACACATCAGCCATTTTACTACTGTATAGTCAAATTAACTTCCTTTTCCTTAATCAACTTACTTTTTCCCAATGTGTGTGTGTGTACCAGTGTGTGTGAGTGAGTGTGTTCATCTGTGTGAGCACATTATGTGCGTGTTTGCGCACCAGTGTATGCATGTTTGTGTGTGTGTGTGTGTGTGTTTGCGCACTAGGTTTGTGCAAAGTTCAGGGCTCATAAAACTTGGTGGGAATGTATAGTCTCACTACTATAGATGCTAGTCTGGCCATGATTCCTAACGTTACTGCCTACTTTGCCTAACCTTTACAAACTGATAATAAACTGTGTCGTAATCAGGAGAATATGTAGGCCTACCTTTGCTATACATACATTTACACATTCTTCAAACCGCAATTTTTTATATAGATACTTGCAGGTGTTGCTACTACCGTTTACCATAGCCACTTTCCATTTCGAAATTATAGCGGCATCCATTCTTGTCACTGATTGACCCTTCACCCTTTGTGTCTGAGGAAAACGTTCTTCACCCTTTGTGTCTGAGTTAGTCATGTGCCAGACTATTTCACTGAAAGGAGATTCTAGATGGGCATGGCCAGGCTATTCATGGGTTTCATCAGGTCCCTTTCCACAGGTGTATAAAATCAAGCACCTTAATTATCAATGCAGACTGTATGGTGCTTGATTAATACACCTGTGGAAAGGGACCTGATGAAACCCATGAATAGTGAGACTATACATTCCCACTAAGTTTTATTAACCCTGGAATTGTGCCATGAATTGTCAACCAACCAGTTTTTTTTTTTTTAAATAAAGAAAAAACCTTTGACATATAACCTATTTAATCACGCCATGCGGCACTAGCAGCAGTCATAATTATGTAAATGCACAAAGTAGAAGCAGGATAGAATTTTTGTATATGAATTGCTATTAGAAACTTCTTATTTTCTTGATTTTTATTAACTTGATAATTTTGGTGATCAGTAGTATTGTTGATGCAGTGAAAGGTTAGTTATTCTGACAACAACACTTCACTGAAACAATTAGCCTCTTAACTTTGCATGATTTGAATAGAAAACTCTAAGAACACCAAGGCAAGCTCTGCAATAACAGACAATCACAACAGGAGGCTTCTCATGACAGAAGTAGCTCAGCTGATGGAGCAAGGGTCCGTCAGAACATTGTTGAACACTCTCTCTGAGACAATGGTGGAGGAACACACCAATGAGGAGCTAGGGCCAGTCAGAACACTGTGGAACATTCTTTCTGAAACAACAGTGAAGGAACACACCAATGAGGAGCTATAGGGCCCATCAGAACACTATGGAACACACAGCAGATGTGTAAAAGTCCAGCTTCAGAAAGTCAAGTATCGGTTTTTACTAATTAGTTCATCTACCTGGCTATAGAGTGCCAAATAGAATCAGCTGGTTTAGTGAATGGTTGGAACAAATACTGTACGTGGCAGGACTTTTACTTTCTGATGCCAGACCGTTACACCTCTGTCTCTGAGACAACGGTGGAGGAGCACACCAATGAGGGGCAACATCTTGTATCTAGAGAGAGGGTGGAAATGGGAACACGTCTGTGTTAATATGCTTCTCCTGGTCATAAATTAAACCCCACTGGTTTCAGCAGCAACTTAGCAGGGGAGTTCAGCAGGTTTGTTCCCTGGAGGACCGTGACGGATGGCAGTTTTCCAGTGGTGGCTTGAGCTTTGTTGTTGTCTCGAGGCCTGTGTGCGTGTAACCCTCACGTACATCTGACACCAGTTTGATACATCTTATGTTTATTCAGGTGAAGTCACTAATGGCATATAAACACTGGCATCAATTAAAAGCACTAATCTAATGACGATTGCTTGGAGCTCAAGTACGTTTACGCTTAAATTAGAAAATCTGAAAGGTTATTGGATAATTAAGGATTATTGATGTTTAAGAGGTAAGATACTACCTACACTATTAGAACCATGTGATTCTGAAAGAGGTATGTTTTCCTTAATTCATAGCCCTGACAAAAAGTTCATAATAGTGACCCCATGTGGCCAAGTCAGGAAATTACAATCATTTTCAGGCTAAAGCTTGACTGAGATGTATTACTCTCCACCAACCTGAGGAAATCTACAGGGCTAAGTTGGGTTTTGTCCCAATGTTCCCTTTTCCTGAAGTTCATTGTACCAGCAATCTCTATGCACTTCCATCTATGCACATACCAGCAATGCAAAACTGGACGAACCTGAGTAGATTGACAAAAGAGTAGATTATTGTATAGTATAGTATAGTATAGTATAGTATAGTATAGTATAGTATAGTATATATACTCTTTTGATCCCTTGAGGGAAATTTGGTCTCTGCATTTATCCCAATCCGTGAATTAGTGAAACACACTCAGCACACAGTGAACACAGTGAGCTGCCTGCAACAACAGCGGTGCTCGGGGAGCAGTGAGGGGTTAGGTGCCTTGCTCAAGGGCACTTCAGCCGCTTTCTACTGGTCGGGGTTCGAACGGCAACCCTCCGGTCACAAGTCAGAAGCGCTAACCAGTAGGCCACGGCTGCCCCCAGGGATGTGCACCGTTCCTGGAGTCACTGCAATACCGGGTCGATGCGTGGAGTGGACGGAGCAAGCCCCTATTCCGTCTCCCTGTTCCAAAAGTCAGATTAATATATATAGTCTTCGGGTAGATGACGTATCAGATATTAAACTGATAAGAACAGATACTACACTTGATCTTAGCCTAAAGGCCGAGAAGTGATGAGTGGATAAACTTGGTTACAAATGTACACATTTTTTAGGATTTACTACTGCCTATCTAACCTTTAGGTCTCTATTCATTGTGTGTGTGTTCAACTGTCGTGGTACTGCCAAATGGAGATGATGGCTCATTCCAAGTCAAACTATTCCTGCCAATCCACATGTTGGTTCAGCAACACAGGAGAGATAGATAGATAAATAGATATCAACACAGAATGTGGTATATGCACAGGTAACACAGGTAATATATTGTTTTCTGTATTTTTATGTTTTTCTTAACCCTGTTTAAACTCTATACTTGCTCATCCTTGACTATTTGACTTTGACACCATAACCATCACAAGATAACATCAAAGGTTATTAGTGATGAAGAAGATGCCTGTGTCAGGAGAAATACGACTTACATGATCTGAAACATATGCATCTACACTGTTCATTCATGTATTCCTCACTGAGGCCGACTGGGATGCACCTTTCTGAATACTTTGGTCTGTTTTGGATCGCTGTCGTAATCTCTCTCTCTCTCTTAAGCATTCATTCCATTTACATCTACATAGTTGCTGCAAACAAGCATTGCCAAAGGTGACTTACGTGCCGCTAGAGGGTTATATTTTATCAGTGAGCGCTGGAGGTTCCTTAAAACGAAACCCAATGAACCTGGGTTGAGCAACAGGAGCTCTGTTGCCAAATCATCCTGGGTCATCCTCTTCTCTCTTGGACGTCCTGACTGAGCACCACAAGGTCTCTTTTGAGCTGGACCGTGTTTTGTTTGGGCACTGACCAGAGGGGTGATAGTGATCCTCTCTGGCCAGTGTTGCCCTGCTGACTGGACCAGGCATGTGTTCGTCGCAGAAGACCGTGAACCAAAGATTCTAGAACAGAGCTCTGTTCTAGAATCTTTGCCGTTAACCCACTAGGTGTTAAACATGGTCCAAGTTGGTCCAAGTTGAGACCAGTGCCTTCGGAGGACAAGCTCTGGACAAGCTGCCCCGCTGCATCTGCTGTGTGGAAGCTTGCTGAAGACAGCAAGACGACCCCAATTTGTTATTCAAAGTATTCACTCCTCAGCACAGAATAACAAACTCTTTGTAGTCATTTGGTTTGCAGTGTGCATATTATGAAGCCAGATGTAACTGAATACAGTATGACTCGTGGTTAACACTACTATGTTTGAGCATTTCACTTTTGCCATATCAAAAGGCCAATCAAAGTGTATGGGTAGATGACAAATGAACATCTGGAGATGCAGTATGTTTTACACATACCAGCTGTGAACTCAGTACTCTCTCTCCAACTCATACAGAGGCACATGTATACCCCTTCTCCCTTGATCAGACACACTCATACTTATTCACACACACACACACACACACACACACACACACACACACACCACGCACAGAGTAATGCAAACATTTTGATCTGAAGCAAAAGAGTTTTTATTACAATAGAGGATATAAAATAAATAATGACGTTTTCCTCATTAACAGTCATTTGTACAGTGAAATTAGGACAACATAGCTAAAGCAGCCATACAAGTATAAATGTGTCTTTTTAAATTATTATTATTATCATCATCATTATTATTTCATATCGATTTCCTGTATTGAGCTATGGCCTTGGCTTATAAACAAAGCTATGGTGACGCAGTAATACATTTGGGCTATGTCGAGCGAGTGTGTGTGTGTGTGTGTGTGTGAGCATTATGTGCATCTTCAGACACTGAAACACAGAGAAGGCGGGTGAGTCAACAGCCACTCGGTTCTGCAAAGTCCCTTTGCTATGTACAAGACCACAAACAGGCAGGGGCACTTGAAGTCACACTAATAAAACATGGGGCAGAATAAGGAACATTCCTGGAGCACAACCTACATTCTGTTGTTCTGATTGGTGTGGGGAGTTTGCTTTGGACACACCTCAAAACTGATACAGTTTTTCATTGCGGGTGTGCTATGTTGCTTTTCAGGGCAATCAGTCACAAATTGAGCCAAACCATATTGCCAGTAGATGCCAAGGAATCTCACAATAACACCAATGATTTTGGTTGTTATCCATGACTTTAGAAGACCAATCACATAATAGGATCTGACAAGATAAATACAAAATTCTCAGAATCAGAATGCCAGTAACAAAACAGGGGAAATAGCACCAATCGGATCCAGTAAGCCTGAGAGAACAGTGTATCCTGCTAAATGGCTTTGGACAATGTGAGGTTTCTGTTGATGCGGGGTGCATTTGCCCAACTGAGTGTCTGTGTGCATACCATTGGTGGTACATGTGGGTTGTAAGTGTTAACATTTTGGATTGAGTACAGACAAGCACATGCAACAATTTGCTAAAGGTGGGAAATGTGAAGAACAGGCCGAATGGTGTGGCTCGCTATGATTCACATGTGTGTACTTTTATCATGTTTCTTTATATATCTATACATTTATATAAAAACTCCTTAAAAGAGTATTGTCTGGCTTATAGCTGTCTTATAACTGCCATATCTTTAGTGTCTAGACAAGACATAAAAAACATTAAATACTTTTCATTTTTACCACTAAATTCAGCAACAGTGCATTAAAAGACAATTATCATAGCAATACGTCTCAATGGAAAATTCTTAAAATGTGTTCTTATATACAGCATGTTAAAACTGTGTATCAAGGAGAGAGAGACAAATTCATTGGAAAAGAAAAAAAAATATATATATAATATGTTGTCTTGGACTTATTTCTACCCAGCCATAGAAGAAACTGGGATGTTTCACGTCAAAATGGATATCTAGCTGTTTGCTGCCACTGTCCATGAATTTAAGTTTAAAATCAAGTGCTCCTAAGGTACAAAAGAGAAAAAAAGAATAATACAATGTATGACAAGGCATGAGAGAAAGAAAAACATAATAAAATCCTGAATGTCACGACACAAGATGGCAACTTCGAGGTTTTTGAACACTCAGACTCAAAAAAGGCACTGTCCAAAAAATTGAAATGCTGTTGTCTTGAGTCCTAGAGAGCAAAAGAGAAAGAGCGAGAGAGAAGACGGCTTGCATCCAACTAAAGCTGATCTACTCAAATCTACACTACATGGAAGATAAGCTTTTGCAAAAGCTCAATTAGTTCTGCATACAAAGGCAATAAAATACATTAGAGATGGACAAAATCTAGACATACTCCGAAATCTGAAATAAACTCCTTTCACTTGGTTGCACCTGCACTGAGCCAGCTTGTACCAGCTGCACATTAGGACCTCCTGGATCAACACTTGCGCTGATCAACATAGATGAGATGGGGGAGACCCTTTAATCCCTGAGCTTTGAAGTTCAGTCTAAACCTGACAACTTGTTCTGATTGGCTACTCGGCCACAGCCTCACACTGATAAGGACGCGTTTTTTTTATTTTATTTTTATTTTTTAAAGAACCTCAGAGCAGTACCACTAGGCCGGGACCAAGCGCCCGCCCCCACCCCCCGCCCTACTGGCTATTCAACACACACACGGAGCCGAGGGGGAGACACCCCACCACTCGTCCAGTAAAGGCCACCCCATGGTGCCTCAGACGATGGGCTAAGCCAACCTCTTTCACGTGCAGGTGCAGACGCTTTCTTTTCATCATCCTGATGTTTTAAAAAAAAAAAAATCAGCATTCTGTAGTTTTTCATACTTTTAACTACTTTACTAGAAAGCAGTGAACGAGACGTTCACCCGGGAAGAATGCTAAAATGGACATGACTAGAGAGAGCTTACTGATGTATCAGTTGAAGCATACTGACGCTGAAGTATCAGTTTTAAGCATACTGTTAAGAGCTGACGAGCCAACAGGGAGACAGAGAATCCTCTACCCATAATACATCACACCACAGCAGAAGAAATCTTTAGAAGCCCAAACCTGGTAGATTTAGCTGCTACTACGTTTGAATTAGAATTGCGATACTTAGTGCACAGAGGTCACCTTCTGGTTAAGGCAGAGGAAATATCTAAACTTATTTAATAATATATACTGTATATCTCTCTATATATACTGTATGAGTAAACAATAAATACAATTGTATATTTAATATACATGCATTCTGCATTTTTTGTCTTTTTTATGTGATTTTTACAATATATCACATAGAATACAACTAGGCTGTTATGAAACACAGGAACGTAGCATACTGTACAAAAAACAGCCGTATTACTCAATGATTTCAAATTACAATTACAATTCGGGAGCTCCCGTTCATCTGAAAAACCACAGACGTTTCTAAGCCATTAAAAATGTGTGACGTGCAGCCTCTCAAAAAGACAAAAGGGTGCGACACCAGCGAAAGCTTTTCTCGTTTGTTTTGTTGTTTGTTGTCGTCTGTTTGTTTGTTTGTTTGTTTGCATAGATCCTGTATGGGAGTCACGTCTCCTCTGATGTTGGAGCATGGAGGGCCGCGTACAGAGTAACACTTTTTTGATCACCTCGCTTAGACTTGGAAAAACCTCGAGCACTACAGCTGATTCCCATGCTCTTCCAAACTCAAGAGCAGACGCATAAATACCTCAAATGTTCTGAAAAGCTGCTGGTTTTCTAGGCGTGCGTCCCAGAATTCACCACTGGTTTTTGGAGGGCTTTTTCACGACACTTGGCCAATGCACCTGACTGCATTTTCTAAAAGATATAAATAATAAAAGTAACAAATTAAAAAACAAAATCAACATTTTCTTTACAGTAAGTTGTCAGCTAGATACACCATGGACATTGTAACTTCACTGTTGAATATTTCAAATCTACAAGGAACAGTGCCTTTTGCTTACCTGGTGCCAGGCTTCCACCTCAACACATGTGCCATAAAGTAAAACACATGGGGGGGATCTGTGTGAGGCTGAGGGCAAACAGACAAATATAATTTGCTTTCATGAGTAATCAGACTTCTAGACATGGAGGCGGGTAAAATCAGTCATTTCAACTGTACACAACTGAGGAGCTGCCTAAGCAGCCTACTGGAGGTTAGATAGCTGAGAGTTAGACAGCGCTGACAGGAAGTCTGAGAGAAAATCTCCAGCACAGGCGTGACAAGTCAGACTAGCCTCAGAGTTGTGAGTTTTGTATCCCCCCCCCCCCCCAAACAGAAACAAAAACAAAGCCTAACATTTAAAAACCAAATCAACTTTTCCTGTCAATCATGAGCCACCAAAACCAGACATCACCAGAGTAGGACAGTGTTGATGAATATGGAGGCCATTTGGGGGGCCAAATTATTATAAAAAATAAGAAAATAACTGCACAACCTCTGCTAGGTCTCTTGATTGATGTACAACAGGAGAGGACAGTCAGTTCCATCACGCGGCCACAAGAAGCAGACCGCTACCATCATGTTGAAAGGTGCAGACACAAAGTCCACTTGAGGCCGCTAGGGCCTAAAGGGCTCTCAATAGAAACACTAGGGCCTAACTCTCAATGGAAACACTCGGAGTGAGTCTGTGTTTCTAAAACCAACAAACCAAAAGATAAAACTTGACACTGGTTTCTGTGTCTTTTGTGTTGCAGTGCAGTCCCCTTCCAATGACCGTTCCCACAGGACACAGGAAACTGCAGGGAGCACAGGCTTCCCTCTGCCCGCTGGAGTGTCCATTCAGTGCTCCGTTAGTCAGGCAGGGCTTTGTCCAGTGAGTGGAGGAGAGAGGCAAAAAGAAGGAGAGAGATTTAGAAATGAGATAGACAGAGAGAGAGAGAGAGAGAAAGAAAGATAAAGAGAGAGAGAGAGAGAGAGAAGAGCGAAGGAGGCAATAATGATCTTGGTGGTGAACCTCTGTGTCCTTCTGTTGTTCCTGGGCCTTGCTGGACATCAGGTCAGCAGTGCAATCCCTTTAACTGAGTCATACAAAAAACAAGACTGTTCTTCCTCAAGCAAAACCGAGATAACATTCACAAACAATAAAACAGAGAGTACGCTTCACAAAAGCATCAGGAGGTAACAGGCCGGGCAGCAGTGGGAACTGCTAGCTGCCCCGTGTGGGAGATGAACACATTCAGTGACCTCTGAACTTTGACCTTTGTCTGACCAGTTCCAAAGCCTATTTCCCCCCACCTACCCATCGACTGTAAATAAAACCTGACCGAACACCAACAAGGCAGAACAAGAAACAAAGCGGAGGCCAAGGTTCTAGTTCCAAAATTCAAACTTTCTTCATGGCGAGAGAGAGAGAGAGAGAGAGAGAGAGCACGTCTCCTTAACCCTCAGATTGACCATGCGGAGAGAGGAGAGAGAGAGAGAGAGAGAGAGAGAGAGAGAGAGGAGAGAGAGAGAGTAGGAGAGAGAGAGAGAGGGAGTGGGAGAGTGAAAGAGAGAGAGAGAAAAAGAGGGAGAGAGGGTAGCGCGCTCTGTGCAGTGAGCTGGGAACGGCAGGGAGAATTGGGGGCTGCTCTCTTATGCGTGGAAGACACAAAAGGCAATGGAGGAGAGGCGCTGGACATTGTCCCCAAGGGACTGCATATTCTCAACCGACCGACACAACTCAAAACAAAATGGCGTGTGCATGAGAATGATGCGATATTTGGACATTTTTCTCGTTTTCTCTTCTTGTCTGGTTTTGTGTGGCAATTCCAACAGCAAAAAAAGGGCTGTTTGTACAGTATTTGCATGTATTGCGATGAAGCTCTTCAGATGCAGATTCAGCGGCCTCTTTTCTTCTCTTTTCTTCTTTTCCAAAACGCAGGACGCCTGTCCTCTCCTGCTGCACTGGTCTAAGTGTCCAACAGATGAGCTCATGGCCTGTTAGGATCGCTGCAGAGTATGCACACCGTAAAGGGCTTTTTCAGATCAGTATCGTATTTACAAAAACAAACAAAGCAAAAACAAAACAAAAAGATTCAAATAACTATAGTAAACTTCAACAGAGCAAAACCAGGCAAAAAAAGTCTCTCGTTTTGTTTTTTTTTTGTTTGTTTGTTTTTTCAACAAATAGACAAGGTGCTCTGTATAGTACACATATATGACAAGCTGCAGATCCATCCTGTGTAAGGATGTATTCTTTTGTTTAAACGTAAGTGCTGTGGTTCATAAGTCTCGTTTTTAATGTACGTGTTGTGTGTCAACAACTGTTTGTACACTGATGCCAAGTTGGTACCTGACTCACTCCTCTTCCTTCCTCGTTGGTGAAAATTCTTCCTGCTTCCCCACTGGAGAAACTCTTGTTGTTGTTGTGGTTCCTATGTTAAGTTGCCTTCATATTGCAGAACCCTCAGTGGGTAAGGGAAATGAGGACCCAAGCGGAGACAGCTACTGACCCATAAAGTGTGTGTGTGTGTGTGTGTGTGTGTGTGTGTGTCTGAAGAATGCTGGAGCGAACCTGAACAGAGGAGTGTCAGCTAAAATACTGGAATGATTCGGGAAAGCGTACATGGAGGTGTGTGTGTGTGTGTGTGTGTGTGTGTGTTGGTGTGTGATGAGCTCAGCGGGTCAGCTAGGCTGGATCGACTGCAGGAGTGGGTGGGCAGACTGACCGCTAAAGGTAGCAGTAGTGTACTTCTGCTTTTTAGTTGCAAGAGCCTGGTACAGCACAACAAACACCAATAGGGGTGCTTCATTAGTACAAGAGTCTGTTGAGAATACAGGCCGATATGTCTCCAAAGACTACTTAAGCTACTTCATATGGTTACAAGGAAACTACTGAATTAGATTGGATGAGTGAAAGTATGTGTGTGTGTGTGTGTGTGTGTGTGTGTGTTGTGGAATAACAGTGATACACTGTTATAATATGTAGTGGGAGTAGGAGTGACCATAAGAGGCTCTCAGAGACTGATGTGCAATGTGGGTCAAGCTGTGTGGCGTGTAACAGTGGTGCCTGAGAGGTCAGCTGGGGGTCAAGGGTCAAGCCTGGGTCAAGCCTGGGTCCGTCCACTGTCTCAGTAGCGATGAGACTGGTGAGAATACTGCGAGCTCTGCTGAGATGACGAGGAGTATCCCATGGTGCCTTGCGACTGGGTGGAACCTTGGACGTTGCTTTGGTAACCAAGGCGGGAGCTGGAGTGCTGAGAGTGAAAAGAGAAGATGTGTTATCACAGATGGATTCAACAAAGTACGCAACGCAGTCTGGACATTGTGATTAGAGACCAAACACTTCAGGGATCCAACGCTGGAAACTGTATCAACATAAAATCAGCATCCGAAACATAGAACTTCAAAACTGTGTAAACAAACATGAAGGCTTCGTTTCGAATAACACCTTCATGTTGACAACAAACAATAATCCCACAGAGATTAATGAGTGATGAAATTGGATGAAAGAACTGTGAATAAATGATTATTTTGCCAGTGGCTATATCGAGAAATCAGCAGCACAAATACTGCAGGATCTGCATTAACACAACTGGTTTTGTGAGTGGTTAGGATTGTGAAATCCCATAATAGCTATGATGATGTATGACTTATCTGGTCACATGTCAGTGCTGGGGGTCATTCCTAAGTCTGGTAAAGCACACAGAGCTCGGCTAGTACAGGCCCAGGATACCTCATAATGGGCAGGGCTGAGGGGCCTGGGGGGGTGTGCAGTGCACACAGCATCCACTAGAGGGCGATGTTGCACTGCTATGAGCTGTAGGGAATGTGGCGGCAGCTATAATGGGCAAGAATCAGGAAGTGCTCTCTGGTAAGCGTTTTAAGATAAACAAAACAGAACATGTCCAACATATTTTCACACAGCACAGGCATACACATACACACACACAAACAACACACACACACACACGCAATGAAATGGATGACACAGAACTAACAAAAAGAAAAGGCCACTATATCTAATACACAGACTACTTGGAACAGTCGTCCGCACAACTGGTCAAGCAACGAACGAGTGACTGCATGACAGAGAGCCAGAACAGCGGGAGGGCAGAGTGAGCCCGCTGAGCTACAGCTCCTGAGTGGGGGAGGGTACGGAGAGCCTTCACTGGGCCGAGTCAGCCACGCCGGTGGGAGGGAGAGGACTACGGTGCAGGAGTCTGGTCGATCGATGACCGGTGAAAGTAGGACGCCGCATGGGACGGGACGGGACGGTCCACTGGCCCCTGCACACGCTGCTCAGCTCTGTGCAGCTAGGCTGCTAGGTTGCTAGGTTGCTAGGCTGCTAGGCTGCGGTTTATACTTAGGCTCAGGCCTGACTTCAGCAGCTCTCACAGCTGCTAATCACACGGCCACCTCAGCCAACGCTTAATATAGACACACACAACACACACACACACACACACATACACACACACACACACAACACACACACATACACACACACACACAACACACACACACACACACAACACACACACACACACAAATAACATTACACATCTATAAGCATTCACCTTGAACAGTCGGCTTCTCTCGGTCTCCCTCACCCTCCTTACTCATATTCAATCAGGCTCGACACACACACACACACACACACACACACACACACACACACACACACACACACACACACACACACACACACACACACACACACACACACACACACACACACACACACACACACACACACACACACACTCATATTCCATCAGGCTCGACCTTCCACCTGTTTACCCTCCATCCCTCTGACCAGCTTCCCCTTTCCACTGTCCATCTCTCACTGCACTGACCTGCCTTTTTTGTCATTTTCAAAATCACCATTTCACACACACACACACACACACACACACACACACACACACACAGAGACACAAAAACAAACACACACACACACACACACACACACACACACACACACACACACACACAGAGACACAGAGACACACACACACACACACACACACAGAGACACAAAAACACACACACACCCACACAGAGACACAGAGACACACACACACACACACACACACACACACACACACACACAGAGACACAAACACACACACACACACACACACACACACACAGAGACACAGACACACACACACACACACAGAGACACACACACACACACACACACTTCCTGATCCCTAGTGATCTCGTAGTCATATTTTGTGCTGATGGAGAGCTATAGATAGCTTTTAGACAGAAGCTGGCAGGCCCCACGTGGAGGGTTGTGTGGCATGTGTGGCATAAGAGTGACAGGCAACACTGTTGCCTGTCACTCTTATCCGTGAGAAGCCTGGACGGACAAGAGTCCTGCTTCAACACACACACACACACACACACACACACACTCACACACACACAAACACACACACACACACACACACACACACACACATTTTATGGGTCAGTAGCTGTCTCCACTTGGGCCCACACACACACATAAATACACAACATACCGTATACACACACACACACACGCCTCATTAGACATATTCCCTGATCTGCGTGCAAAGGGACAAAGCCACATCCCTCTGAATTGGGCCTCAGAGAGAGCTGTTGTATTCAGTGAACACACGCCTACTGGAAATCACTGGAGATCCTCCCCACTAAGCCCATAAGTAGAGAAACGTGAGACGGAGGCTGTTTTCGGACAAAGCATCACGACGTGTCAGATTTCATACAGTGCCCTTTTGTTCACTAGTTTGGTGGCGGTCGCCAGCCCGTGTTCAACATACTAAACACCGTTCCCCTCTCCTCTGTGTACGCTGCCATTTACCTGTTGCTAGGGGAGACCACAAATACCATTGACTCAGAAAATGTACCCCCCCACCCCCAGCACCAGCAACTGCTTGAAAGAATGTGGTTCAGTGTGTGTGTATTAAGATGCTCCTGTGTTCGTGTGTGTATTAAGATGCTCCTGTGTTCGTGTGTGTATTAAGATGCTCCTGTGTTCGTGTGTGTATTAAGATGCCCCTGTGTTTGTGTGTGTATTAAGATGCTCCTGTGTTCGTGTGTGTATTAAGATGCTCCTGTGTTTGTGTGTGTATTAAGATGCTCCTGTGTTTGTGTGTGTATTAAGATGCTCCTGTGTTCGTGACAGGCCGCAGAAAAAACTGCTTCCTGTGGTTTGACAGTTTTTAGAGTCCACAGAATGAAAGCACTGTAGTGCTGACAAACAGCTAAAACCAAGACCATTAACCCTTTAACTGGCACACCATGATAAAAGTGATGACTTTTTTGTTTTTGTTTTATCTTGCTCTATTAGGCTGTAGTATGAAAAATCTGTGATTTATTTTTTCAAAGGACCCTTCCATTTATTTTCAATGAACCTCTACCAAACGGTTGAGGCGCCCATTTATGGTAAAAGACTTTGACATGAGATTGTTGTGTTTTACTGAAAGAAAATAGATTCCCCCCAAAAAAGTGGTATTTACTTGTAGCCTTGGTCCCAGAGTTTAAGAAAATAATGTTAACAAGAAATAAACTCATTCCCACTGTACCTGGTAGATACTTAAGTAAATTTCTTATTGAAATGAATGGGATTTTATGGATTTAGATGAAAGTGTACACATAATACATTTTGGTCTGTGCAATTTAGGAAAAACTGGTTCAACCATATAAACCATATATTTTCTGAAAGCTTATACCCTCAGGATGTGATCTAACATGACATAAAACATGTCACACCCTCCTCATTAGTATGCTGCCCATGCATAACACATTGTGTATTGGTAAATTAAGTGTATGGCTGATACATTTTGGGCTGTACCATGAAGGGAAAACTAATTAAACCACCTAAACCATATATTGTCTGAAAGCATATACCCTCAAGATGTGAACTAACATGGATTTGACATTTGTCACCCTCCTCATCACATGACAGCCCAAAAAGGTATTAGCCATACCAGAGGTGGGACAAAGTCACTGTTTGGCACGTCACAAGTAAGTCTTAAGTCTTAACGCTGAAGTCCAAGTCAAGTCCCAAGTAAAGACAGAGATGTCCCAAGCAAATCCAAGTCAAGTCTTACCAAGGCCAAGTCGAGTCCAAGTTTTTTTTCGAGTCCTAAACAAGTTACTGTCGTATTATGCAAGCGCATATGTCATCAATCAAGCTTTCTATATATCATTCTTATCAATCTATCACACTTTACATATTGAAGAGTTTTAAAACACTTATAATCACAAGCCCAAAGACAAACAAAGTATCCTTTGTTCTCTTACTGAGGAAAAGTAAGAGTGTATACAGGATTTTTGATTAGCCTACACCTCCCAATAGTGACAAAAGAATTCCAACATTTTCCTATTTACATGCTGTGATTTGTATAGTTACAGTACAATGTGTACAAATAACAATGTCAAGTGAGACACAGCCCTTTTGACGATCGACACTATCTCCGCAACAGCGACAGAAACACTCCCTGAGCGTCTCACCTGGTATTCCGACTGCAGGACTCCAGGGCCTGAGGTGGCCCCTGAGGGCCCGATACGAGGTTTCTTGTTGGGCGGCCCCTGGTCCTGGCCGTGCTGGATTCCGCCACCGCCGCCGCCAGCGTTGGCGCCCGCCGCGCCATTGGTCTGCGCTGAGCTCTGCTGGGAGGGGGCCTGCGGCGCAGTCGCCTGCTGTTGCGTCTGCCCTTGCGCCTGCGTCGTCGTCTGCTGGTGCTGTTGCGTCTGGTTCTGCAAGCCGAGGGAAGAGGTTACCAGGTTACCAACACTCATAAATACAAACAAACGCAAAAAAAGACTTTGGCTAAACTTGCCAGTCTCACATTTCACACTTAGTGATATTCTAGTAGCAACCTATTCTATACACAAGAACACTGTGGATAGAGAGAAGGCTTACACCTTGATAAGTTATACTGCAGGCACAGCTGTTTTGGAAAGTACAACTGAAGAGCAGGAAAATCACACCGCTTAGTCAATGGATCAAATATTTAATTGATGAGCTGGTGTTCCTCCAGACTCTGATGAAGGTCTGACCGACCGAAACGTCACCTCATCAATAAATTGGTTGATCCGTTGATGAAGCAGTGTTGCATTTCTCTTTTCTCTTGCCCTTAAGATACACAACAACAACATCAACAACAACAACATGACCCTTGTAAACAGTCTCATAAACAGTTTCCTAAAAGGTTATGAGAGAGATGTTGACCACATATTAATCATACACCACATGACCGTCCCACTGCGTGACAAGTGGCTACTGCTGCATAACTTCACGTGAAGGCCCTCCCCCCCTCCATGTAACCTTGCTCTCTCCGGGGCGGTGTGACATTGTGAGGGAGGCCCGCGGTGTGGCCCTGGGGTCCGAGCACCTCACGAGGCTGGGCCACAAGGAGAGGCGGAGTAAAGCGCGGGCGGACACAATGAGGGCCCAGTCTCCCGCCCTGCCTGCCCTGCCCGCAAGCTTGCCTGGCATTGGGCCGTGAATGTGACTGTGTTGCAATGTCGGCTGCTATCAGGTGTTGCCTACTTGACAGCAGCTGCTAGTGCGATCAGAGGTTTGAGATTCATGGAAGCTGCTGATGAAAGATACCCCTTCTGTCCCGGTTAGTGAGTGCGTGGGCACGCACACACACATACACACATACATACATACATACACACATAGAGAGACATGAGTACACATATATTTGGTTACTTGCACACAAATCTTTTTCCTCACACACACACACACACACACACACACACACACACACACACACACACACACACACACACACACACACACACACACACACACACATTCAAACACACACACACACACTCATACACTCACTCACTTACTAACTCACTCACTCACTCACAAACACACACACACACACACTCCCAAACTCACACTCAGATTCACACTCAGAGGCTCCTCTCTGCCTCCTGACACCTCTGCTCTGCCCCAGACGCCTGCTCCAGGGTAGCTACAGGCTAATCTGTCTCTCTCATTTACAGTGCCTATTCCCTGAGTGAGTGGCTGAGCCCGACTGTCAGTCAGTGAACACTGGAGCCATCCTCTTTCTCTGAAGCTCTGACCCAGGCTGCCGTCTCCAGGCTCAGGCCACGTCTCGCTGTCTCTTCTCTGTAACTCCACGCACAGCACATTCTCTCGTCCTCGGCCCCTCGTCTGCCGTTTCAGATTCACAACAGTAAGAGAGGCTCAGCTCCAGTAACGGCAGGGGTCTCCCTCATCATCCACGTCGTGCTGTTAAACCCCAGGGGACATTTCCACACTCCGCACTGGACTACACTGGACCACGTCAGCCCCAACCCCTGACTTTGACATCATGTGGAAATAGTAGCTTGTTGTGTTTTGCGAAACAGTATTTTGGATCATTCAAGGGGGATTGTTTTTTTTATTTTTTATTATTATCACCTTTTCAGTCTTCTCTTCTGGTTCGTCTTCATTTAGAAACTCTCTCTTGGGGTAAGGGATTTGACAGCCAGCGAACACACTGCAAGGGACAGAAGAGGCTCTTGTTATGTAGAGGGAGAGAGAGAGAGAGGAAGAGAGAAAGAGAGAGAGAGAGAGAGAGAGGGAGAGAGAGAGAGAGTAAGAGAGAAAGAGAGAGAGAGAGAGAGAGGGGGGGGGGGGGAAGAGAAGAGAGCACCACACCACACCGCTTGGAGTGTCCACTACTTCAGACACAACACACTGAGAGTAAGTATCCAGGGCCCCTGGGAAGCAGGGCAGCAGCACCAGAGAGTGAGCGGGGGAGAGTGGCCGCACGATTCCCTCACACTGTGGGGAGCACGTGATAAAAAGTGACCCTGTTACAGCGAAGCCAATCAATGGGCTTCATTGTGAACCGAACAAAGATGGCTTTGAAAGTGTGAGCAGGTTCTCTGAGTGGCACTGAGTGGTTTCTGGGGCTTGGAAATGTAGTGCAGGAGGTCTGTGCGAGCTTTTGGAGGGCAGGTAGCAGTGAAATGGGTCTTACTCCGAGGTGGGTAGAGGGTCCTCTTGGAAGTAGGGGTCCTGCAGTGCCTGTTCAGAAGTGATTCTTTTGGTGGGGTCCATCGTCAGGAGTTTCTGAAGCTAGATTTGAGTGTAGAAAAAAGTTATCAGATTTGTCTGGTTGTGCTTAATTTTGTGCAAATACCATGCAATGTCAACAACAAAGAGATTTCATCGAAAACTCAATAACAAAGGCTCTTATTGTGACCTAGAAATATGAAAGGAGGAGCGTTTTAAAGTTTTAACAGCAAGTCATTATGGGGTATTTCTTGATTCGAGGTTGGCGTATTTTGCAATTGCCAACTGCGCTATACGAGCTGCCAACAAAAAGCAACTATGGCAAAGCTGCCAGGCTAAATTTGAGCCTTAATGTACCCAGGGGTTTGGCTTGCAAACGCTGGCATTTGTATTTCTCATCAAAGTGCCATATTTGGTGAGAGCCCTACAACTCCTGGGCAAAATAAACCATGGCGGAGAAACAGAGCAAAGACACATACCAACATAAACACTTTGCTGTCTGGTTTGACTTTGTGCTTCTCCATGTACTTGATGAGGCTGCTAGTTGCATACCTGTGAATGGAGAGCATATGTTAAGTAAAGTATAATAAAGTATAAGCATATATACTCTTTTGAACCTGTGAGGGGAAATTTAGTCTCTGCATTAATCCCAATTCGTGAATTAGTGAAATACACACTAGCACACACTAATCCCGGCGCAGTGAGCTGCCTGCAACAACAGCGGCGCTCGGGGAGCAGTGAGGGGTTAGGTGCCTTGCTCAAGGGCACTTCAGCCGTGCCTACTGGTCAGGGTACGAACTGGCAACCCTCCGGTTACAAGTCCGAAGAGCTAACCAGTAGGCCACGGCTGCCACAAAGGAGGGATGAGCACCAAGAACTTGAGGTGCATCTCGTGCATTGGTTCCAGGAACTCAGAGGTTCCATTGGTTCCAGGAACTCAGAACCAGGACGCCCTTGGGTGACAGGCAGGGAGCACGTGCTCGGCCTCTGCCAACTCTGAGCACCTGATGACAGAGTGACACTCACGTTGTTCTCCTGAAGTCCTTCTGTAGCGTCGGGTATTCCGGCATCTTCCGTATGTCCTCCCAGTCTTTATCTGTGGAATTCGTCACACTCGTTTAAAACAAACAAAGATACAAAGATGTCACACTAACACTTTCACAAAGAGATAGAAGAAATCTCTGGTTTAGCAGCTTTTTATCTTCTGCATGAAGACCAAGACTGAAAATGATCCTACCAATTTCAACTTGTTAACTGAAATTTCAGAGCTTAAGCAGGTCATACAGGTTTGGCCTGTTAGTGCTTTGTTCGTAAGTGCTTTGTTTGGTTGTGCTTTGTTCTAGCTGATGTAGCTGAATTAAAACAGCTTTAGAACTATTCATGAAAATCATGCTCCTAGAAAACAACATGGTTTTCCCAGATGAAACCACATTTCTTGTGCTCGTAGATGTTCATATACTGTAAGTGACGTTCATATAAAACCTCTACATAACAACAATATGATATTTCTAGTACACTTCAAACATTAACCATAAACTGACAAAGTCACCATTTGATCTCCTTTCATAGATTAATCTATAGGTTTACAACTATGCCATCACATCCCAACACCATAATGGCACAGACTCTGAACAGGCCACCATTCTAAACTATGTATCTCTGATAAGCACGGAGACCTGCTGGGAAGCCCATGACGCTGAATATCCTGTCCAGCTGGTCATGGTGGAAGGGGTTGCTGGTTTTGATGTCCTCCTGGCGGCAGTGGAAGATGGGCTCTGATGTCAGCAGTTCGGCAAAGATGCAGCCGATGGCCCATATGTCTGACGAGAGACGGAGACAAACAAGCAGAAGCGGTCAGACAGTGACCAGCCATTCATGTTTCCTAACATTCTAACTTTTAGGTGCTAGCGTAGTGGCTAAGGAGCTGGCTTAGCATGCAGTAGCCTGAAAAGCTGTGAGTTCAGTACCCAGCTTCCACCGTTGTGCCCTTGAACAAGACACTTAACCCCAAGTTGCTCTAGGGAGGATGGCCCTTGTAATATAATTGATATATGTAAGTTGCTTTGGATAAAAGCATCTGCTAAATGGATTAATGTAATGCACTGAGCTGATCTATGCTCTTTTCTACATCCAGTTGTGCTTTGACACCACAAGCTTTGAGTTTTACACTCAACACTTACTTTTATTGAAGGGTTCAATTAAGATTGGTAGCTCTTGGCAAAAGTAATTACATATTACATTATTTGCCAAACATGACTAAAAAATATGCCTGGATTATCAACCAAACTCCTGGCGATGAAGGGAGAAAGGGTTCACTTGAGTTTGCATACGGTACGTGCGTGTTGTTTACAGACCGGAGCACATTCTTGACCGACTGCGTGGCTGGTCGCTGAGGCCCTGTTAAGTGGCACCCTGTCACTTTCTACGAACATCCACGGCCCACGAGGCTAATGTCAACAGCTATCACAAGGCGAGCACGGGCCCGGCGACAGCAAGAGCAAACAGACGGTGGGCAAAGTCCACACGGCTACTCAGAGACCAATCTACGCTTTTATCTCGGTAAGTGGTCAGTTCACAAGGTGATGGAGAGAGAGAGAGAGAGGTGGCGAACTCGATGAGAGTTCTGTCCTCTGAACGACAGAGGGCAGCTTGGCTGTTAACTATAGGCTATAAAAGGTACCAAAAAGATACTGCTGTTTTGATCACAAACATTTACAGAAAGCAGTCAGTAATTATGTTGATATTAACTTCTAGAAATGGGTGCTGAGCAGAGAAATGTTGTGAGTGCTACTTTCTCAAATGGCGCTTGATTAAAGAGCCTGGACATAGCTCTGTAACCACAGTCCTGCCTTGGTTTACTCACAAGTTAGTGGAATTTGAACCGTGAACTTTGAATGACTTGTGAAGCTCTGTCTTTGAGAGTGCTTTCAAGAGGCCTGTGAAAAGTACACATCTACACGTTCTCCTGAAACCCTTTCCCACTGCTTCCAACCCAGGCCTCCGAAGGGCCAGGTTAGAGTTCCCTCTGAGGAACAGACATCGCACATGTATAATCAGTGGCTTCCGCACTGACGTGGAGGAAAAAGCATCACCCAAACAGGCCAGTGTGAAGCTGGGCCTGGCGTTAGGTCGAGCCCTGTGGACGGCGGCTCACCAATTGCTTTGGTGTAATGTCGCGCTCCCAGGAGCAGCTCAGGGGCCCGGTACCAGAACGTCACCACAACCGGGTCGAGGTCAGCCAGTGGTTTGAGTGGGGAGTTGAAGAGCCTAGCGAAGCCCATGTCCGCTGTGGAGAGAGGAGGTAAACACACACCCACACGCATAAATATCATAAACCAAACCATGACATCTTTCTACACAGAGTAGGCCACTGTGGCTGTAAAGGAAAAATACTGGGTCAAAAACAAGCTAAGCAGCTTTGGCTTGGTATTTCATTACCGCCTGGGGAAGATTGTTGAGAAGGGGTGTAAGGTTACGTGCAAATGGATTCTTAGCGCGGTATAATTAGTACACGCTACGTCATTCACAACAGGTTAGGCACCACATCACGCTGACAGACTGAGACCTGTGTTGTGTATGGAAATAAAACGATGGGAAAGAGGCGGATTGTTAACACATACAAACGTGTCAAGCTCGGTTTTACAAAGTTGTGTTCCATGTGGATTCATATTTAGAGATCAAAGTCTCTTCAAGCTATGGAAACCTCTGGAGCTTAAATGGGTTTATGTCTTCCAGTGTCCAGTCTTCACACTCATCAGTATCAGGACAGGAGGGAACTCTTGTCCAGCCAACTAGGGCTCCACAGCACATAGCTCTCCACACCATTCACATCCCATTGCTGGGGGAAGGTATGCCAGGCGAAGGGTGGGGAGGGGTAAAAATAGACCCCCACGTTATAGAGAGATGAGTGACATCATCCCAGAATAGCCTTCTGTGTTATGCAATGAGTGTGTGTGTGTGAGTGTGTGTGTGTGTGGTGGGGGTGATGGGTCCATTCAATCCCTCAGGGACCTCCAGAGTCCTGATGAAGGTTAACACCATCCAGACAGGCAACAGCCTTCTTTCCAGTGAGCCTCACACAACCAAGGGTAACACTGGATGCACTGACCACAGGCACGGCCATTACGGGCTGAATACTGTCATACAGCAGCATGCATCTCAAGGTCATAAGGTCCGAGGTTTAGGCATGATTATTGATATCCAATGATGCCAGTACTATTATGACAAAGATGGCGTGCCAGCAGACATGAAATGGAAAGAGTTGTGTCACTCCATTTGTCCAATCTAAACCAGTTGTGGCCAAAAACGGAAGAATCATGGTCCAGTTGGTATTTATGGTGGTATTCAGGTGACATGACAATGTATGCTACAGATCTTGGTAATGATTACCGGTACATCATATTGACTGTGCGCTTTCAGCGTGTCCTGACCAGAGCTAAGAGAAGGGTCAGCATTTATAATGTCATTAGGATTTCTCTAATCAATGGAGGACAGTGGAAAACTCTGAGCCAGGGACTCTAGCCACAGATAACTAACCTAGATATGTCAAACATCTGAAATAAGTGGGCACAGTGTTGGTGTTTCCTTACCTATTTTGACCCGGCCTCTTTCTGGTCCTTCTCCCATAACCAGGATATTAGCAGGTTTCTAGAGTAGGGACACAGACAGAGACACAGAGAGAGAAAACAAGTGATTTTTTTGGTTTATGGACAGCTTCAGGCCGCGAGTCTCTCAAACCAGGTTAGACAAGATAATCCTGAATGGGTTTTTGACCATGACCAAGAGGCAGAAGGGGTATTCTTAAAGGCCAAGGCTACCGGGTTCGCAACTGAAGTGCTCCGTCTGGTGTAGCCAGTTCCATTGGTCAAGTGGAAGCTAAATGTTGCAGCAGACGCTCCACAAACGGAGGGCTTCAGTAACGTGCCTGGTGTAGCCACCCTGTGAAGGAGCTTTTACACATTTACCCATTTTTGTCATAATTAATAATCTTTTAAATATATTGATGGGGGTACATTCATGCCAGGTGGACAATGGTCTTCATCACAACCCAGAGCACCTCAATTTAATTTACTGCTGGATTTGTTCAATTTAAAGTACAGTGGAATCAAATCTGGAGACACTTGAGACATTAGTTTATTACACATGAGACATTAGTTTATAACTGGAGTAAAGTGTCCTCCTGTTACCCCAAACCACAAAGAGAACAGCAATTGAGACTAAGACAAAAGACATCAGGAGTGGAATGTTTCTGACTGTGACGACAACACCTACTGCAACATTGTCCCGCTGTTTTAATTAGAGGCCGGGCTGCAGTCTAAAATGACCTGACAAACATCTGCCTGTGCAGCCTGGAGCAAATAGACTAGCATGTGCACAGCTCTTTTATCAGGTGTTTTTAGATGTTGGTTCTAAAAACAAAGTCTGTTAGTCAAAATAGTCCTCTCCTGTGTCTGTTGTTTTGAAATATTTGTTTTGTCAAGCAGTTGTAGATTCAACAATGGAAATGTCCTACAACCCAAACATGGTGCTTCTACTCTCTAAATCTCAAACAGGAAGAAGGAACTTAATGAGACTCAAGAATGAGTTTGCTAAAGCAACACTATGTACGTTTTTTTACCTTAACAGAACAGATTTGCAGTCATTGTGATGGTAAACAAACTTTTAATGGGCAGAATAGCTAGCATAGCTGGCAGCGCCTCACAGGCAGAAAACCAGCTAACTGACGGGGGCTCGAAGACATCTCGTGAGAATGGTGAAAAATTACCTAGTCAGTAAATATAGCTCTTTGGAGATTGTTTTTGCCTATTGCTAGTCCTTCAGCTCCAAAACAAATGCACATGTACGGTGTTCAGGGGGAAGGACTCAAGCCATGAGAAGTTTTTAAGTATAAGTATAAGTATATATACTCTTTTGATCCCTTGAGGGAAATTTAGTCTCTGCATTTATCCCAATCCGTGAATTAGTGAAACACACTCAGCACACAGTGAGGTGAAGCACACACTAATCCCGGCGCAGTGAGCTGCCTGCAACAACAGCGGCGCTCGGGGAGCAGTGAGGGGTTAGGTGCCTTGCTCAAGGGCACTTCAGCCGCTTTCCACTGGTCGGGGTTCAAACCCTCCGGTCACAAGTCCGAATCGCTAACCAGTAGGCCACAGCTGCCCCAAAAGTAGGCCACGGCTGCCCCACGGCAAGGTCAAAAATATAAATATTTTGCGACTATAGGGGGAGGTCTAAAGTCGCCAAAATACCCAAAACTACATTGGATTGCTTTAAATAACTTAATTTTCCCGATCCTTCATCAGTGTGCGTAGTTGGGCCGGGATGTGACACACACGAGCATGTGAATGGAAACAACCACAGGTGTTGATGAGAGGAAAGTCGATTCCCCCCAGTGTCTTAACATGCCAAACACTTCACCCCTGCTGACAGACGCAGTCAGGTGAAAACTGTATCTCCATCGACAAAGACAAATGTTGTCTTTGAACAAATATTCAATAGTTGCTCTTTGAGAAAGACCTTGGGGTTGGAGTTTGCCGCTCAACGCAACACCTCACCGGTGCATGCAACATCAAACATGAACCCCCCAACACGCACAACACTCTCCTCTTGTCATAATCAACTAGGAGATGGGGCCGTGGATGAAAGAGTGCTGGGGGGAGGAGAAGAGGAGCAGCATCATTTGCAAGTGAATGGAGCCTCTCTCTCTCCTGTGGCTAAGGCCTACACCATTTCTCCGATCTGAGAAAAGCGGCGGAGCATCTGTTTTCATCCTGTCGCCTTCTGTTCGCAACAGTTCGCTCTCCAGTTCCCGTGTGCAAAACCCAACACGTCTTCACAGGCCCGTCGCCGCTCAGGAGAAAACATGAGCCTGTTGCTATAGGAACGGGGCTAATAATAACGTGATCCATTATTCAACGGCACTCAAGGAAAAAGATGCAGCCATCGACACACACGGAGAGAGGATACTCCTTATCCGGCCATGTGACTTGCGGTCATATAATTAAGACGCTTGTTCTTGTTGGACTGCAAAAACGAGAAGGAAAAACAGCATCATGAAGCTTCTCTCAAGAGACCTGTGCAAATGGACCAGTGGAGAGGTGTGATGAACCTGTGTGTAAAAGTGTGTATGTGTGTGTTTGTGCATCAATGTGAGAGTGCAAATCAATTAGCAAGTGTGATATAAGAAAGTGCCACATCTGTAGAATTGTAGGGGAAAAGAGAGATATGAATCACCCAACTGAGTGAAAAAGACAAGACCCTTCCACAATTAGCAGTGAAATATGAAGTCGTTGGCTACTCTACAGGCAAATACATGAAATGTTCCTCTGCTATAGCGACTTTGAGTGTGACCCTTCTGCAATTAGCATTGAAATATATTGAAATATGAAGCTAGCAATTAGCATTGAAATATATTGAAATATGAAGTTGTTGGTTCGTCTAGAGACCAATACATGGGATGTTTCTCTGCTACAGCGACTTTGAATCAGACCCTTCAAAGCATCGAAGGCAACCTGACATTAACCTGAGGGAGCTGATTCATTACTAATTCAGAGCTCGCAGCCTTCCTCACACTGTGCTTTTTGTCTGGGCTTTTTCACCGGCCCTATAGAACTCATGAT